>NW_005357764.1:3614367-3621671 GCF_000412655.1 Myotis brandtii | reverse complement strand
TCTTATGTCCATTGGTTATGCTTATATGCATGCATAGAAATCCTTCGGTTGATCTCTTAGCCCCCGCCCCCCCCCCCAAAAAAACAACAAAAACAAAAAACATAAATTAAAAAAAAAATAAAAAGTTAGACTCTTCTCATGCTCAGGGTCTCAGGCTCCCCTGGTCCATCCATTCCTACCTACCCAGCCCATCACGTTTGTCATGTTCACAGCACTGACTACAGTATGGCTAATTCTTGTTTACTGTCTGTCCTTCCTATGAAGAAAGGAGCAGGACTGTAGCATTCCCTGTGTCTAGCACAGTGAGTGGCAACATGGTAAGTGTTTAATAAATATTTGTTCACTGGATTAATAGAAGAGTTTTGGGGAACAAAAGAAAATATGGCCAACTACTTAAGCAAATGACGCATAATAAATCTTTTAAAATTTATGTTCTGTCCTCACTCAACTTTTGGGGCAGATAAGATAGGAAAGAGGAGGGCTGAAGTCTGGGTTTCCAGGTATGTGGGTGCGTGGTGAGGCTGAGAAAAGGTCAATTGGTAGGAGCCTTGCTGTAAAGATTATAGAAGATGATTCGTCACTCTGGTGGGATTTGCCAAAGGATGCAATGAATTTGTATCTTCAATGAAGCTGCAAGGTATTTTTACATTTTATTATTTTTTATTTAATTTTTTAGAGAGAGGGGGAGGAGGAGAGAGAGAAAGAGAAAAAGAGAGAGAGAGATATGTTGTTCCACTTATTTATGCATGCATTGATTGATTCTTGTATTTGCTCTGACCAGGGATCAAACCCACAACCTTGGTGTATTGGACCGATGCTCAAACCAACTGAGCTACCCAGTCAGGGCTTATTTTTACACTTTAAATATCCATTTCCAGATCAGAGGAAGGACTTCTCAGGTGACCCTGAATAGACTAGGTGAATTTCTGTGTTACTTAAATGAACCACCTCTGTGAACAGAAGTGATGCTGAGGCTTGTTAATTTACATTTGTGGAAACACTGAAACCTTGGATGGAAGACATTCTGCATGGGTACAAAGGGTGAGGTAGTATGTTGGGTCAAATTCCACCTCTTTATGGAGGCAGAGAAAAAGCAGGTAGACTTGAGGACACTTAGGTGGAGCCTCTGGCACATTATGTTTCAAATTAATCTTCAAAGAAAAATCTCCACTGTCAGTACATTGAGTATTTTAACAACATGTATAAGTTATTACTCTAGTAATTACTTTTATTTAACATTTCTTCCTAAAGTCTCAACTTTGTGTGTAAAGGGAATCTTTAGAGGGATTAGTCTGTGAGCTTTTCCCTCTACAACACTTCAGTTTGTTAATTTTTACCTTACATCAGTGATACTCAGCTCCTAAGCATGGAAGTCTCTTTTGCTGAGCTGACTGGGACCTAAATGGTGTCATCTCATTAATTCTAGACAGATGTTTACAAGTTTCAGTCAGAGATTAGACTAAGCTCAGAAAGGAGGAAAGAAAAAATGTCAAAGAAAGCTGCCTGTCTATGAGCTAATTATATCCATTTATAAAAAATGTTATTAACAGTACCTTAAGAAATAATACTAACTTATACTAATAATAGAGGAATATGCAAATTGGTCAGGATGCAGTCATGTATCAATCAATCAGGACAGGGCTAGGGCGAAGCGGAGAGCTCTTCACACGCTTGCGAAGGTGTCCGCAGGGCGCAGAGAGGAAGGGAGAGCAGAGAGGCAGTTAGGGGGATCAGGTCAGGAGGGAAGAGCAGATAGGCAGTTAAGGGGATCAGGTCAGGAGGGGAGAGCAGATAGGCAGTTAAGGGGATCAGGTCAGGAGGGGAGAGCAGATAGGCAGTTAGGGAGATCAGGTCAGGAGGGGAGAGCCGATAGGCAGTTAGGGGGATCAGGCCAGGAGGGGAGAGCAGATAGGCAGTTAGGGGGATCAGGCCAGGAGGGGAGAGCAGATAGGCAGTTCGGGAGATCAGGTCAGGAGGGGAGAGCAGATAGACAGTTAGGGGGTTCAGGCCATGAGGGGAGCGCAGAGAGGCAGTTAGGGGGATCAGGCCATGAGGGGAGCACAGATAGGCAGTTAGGGGGATCAGGCCAGGAGGGGAGAGCAGTTAGGGGGATCAGGCCAGGAGGAGAGAGTAGTTAGGCAGTTAGGGGGGATCAGGCTGGCAGGGGAGCAGTGAGGGGCATCAGGCAGGCAGGCAGGTGAGCGGTTAGGAGTCAGTGGTTCCAGATTACGAGAGGGATCCTGGATTGGATGCAGAGGGTGCAGGCCAGGCTGAGGGACGCCTCCACCCCGTGCATGATTTTCCTGCACCAGGCCTCTAGTAGAATAGAACATTTTCTTAGCATAATGATCTCTTTCAGCAGGATATGATTCAAAGATAGGACACTTAGTGGAAAATTGTAAAGGCAAAACCAAGCTAACAAAAACGGTTTAAGAGTTAAAACTTAATAGTTACTATATTTTTGGCAATTGGATAAAGAAGTTTTGATATAAATAACAGTGGAATATTATTTGGCCATAAAAAAGAATTAAATCTTACCATTTGTTTGCTGCTCAACTGATTTTTTAAAAATTTGTTCATGTTTCATGTTCTCACTTCATTGTTATTTCATAAGGATAGAGACTATGTTTTGCATTTCTCTTCTTTTCCACTGTAGCTGTTTGCACCTCCATCTTCCTTATTGTATTTATAGGAGATTCAATTTTTCAATGCTATTCTCCTTTTCCCCTAGGTAAGGGTACAAAGTTAAAATTGCAGTACAAGCCCTGGCTGGCTTGGCTCGGTGGATAGAGCGTCAGCCTGTGGACTGTGGGGTCCCAGGTTCGATCCGGTCAAGGGCACATGCCTGGGTTGTGGGCTTGATCCCCAGTTAGGGGCGTGCAGGAGGCAGCCGATCAATGATTCTCTCTCATCATTGATGTTTCTCTCTCTCTCTCTCTCTCTTTCTCCCTTCCTCTCTGAAATCAATAAAGAAATATATAAAAAAATTTTAAAAAATTGTAGTACAAGACTCCAGGTAATTAAGCACCCATTGGCTTTTTGCATAAACATGTCCTAGCATCTTGCCTCTACTGCATTCTGTAAAGCCTCTGTAGCTTCCCCTACTTCCTGCCAACTACCATACATCAAATTGGTTTAAATAGGGAACTGTTATCATGCTTAAGGCGCATCAATGTGAAATGGAATAAATAACTTGAAAATACTGTTTAATATCCCCTCAGCCTCCTTGGAGGTAGAACTGGTGCTCAAAGTAGCAATGAGGTGCTGAAATCTGGTGGCCCCAAAAAATGAACACTAATGAAATCAAAGCTAGTTGCTAAGTCTGTAGTTCTGTTGCCTTATTTCAGACAGAAATATTTCTGTTTACTCACTTCTTACTAAGTGGCTGGCATTAACTTCAGAAAGCCATATATGGGAAGTATCTAGCAGTGTGGCTCGGGTAGGTATAGACCATGAGGCACAAGGTTTGCTATTGAGTATTTCCGTGCCAAGGGAGTCTTTAAATGGGCACTTGACAAACAATTGCAGGGACTTTATTCATTTTAGTGCCAGTAAGCATGAGTATCAGGCAAAAATCAACACACGCTGCTTTTATGCAGCACAAAGAGTAGTAAATTATCCATATGCTAAGTGAAAAAGGAATGTTTTCAACTCTGCTAAAGGCTGTGTATTTGAGAACAGTCCATTTTCCTTTGGTTCCAATTCATCCTGATGGCTTAAATGTCTGGCTAGGTCCAATGTCTGAATCAGGTGAAATGATTGCCTTTTAGGGGTAGCAGTTGGGGGTGGGGGAGAAAAGAGTCATTTGTCCCATCACTAGAATATAGTGATTTGGCACTAGAAAGGAAAGAAGTAAAACAAATGGGCCACATGTGTAACGCTCTTTAAGAAGCATTTATGTAATTTGACCTAGGGATAAAATGGTCACATATCAGATGGTTGTTTTGGAAGAATAAAAGAATGATATTAAGATCTTTCTTTACTGGGCACTTTTAAGTAAAATATGCTTCAATTCCACAGAAAATTTACCATTTGTAATGAAAAATTCATTCATAATATAGGTCATGTCTCTGAGAAAGTTACCTAATATTTTTGTACTTCTTCAATACATTGTCACATTGGATGCATTTGACTTTGTACAAGACAATTTTCTCACTTTTAACAGGAGGAAATTATAGAGTAGCTTTTACTTGTAAGTCACTAGACATTGGTGAAGATTCCTTTGAACTTTCTCTGCCCTCAGTTTAATACCATTGAGAGACACTATAGCATATAGTTTATAGCATAAACTTTGGAGTCATGTAGAGTTAGATTCAAACCCTGATTCAAACTGATTCCACTAATGCAGTGGTCAGCAAACTCACTAGTCAACAGAGCCAAATATCAACAGTACGACGACTGAAATTTCTTTTGCGAGCCAAATTTTTTAAACTTAAACTATATAGGTAGGTACATTGTTATTAACTTAATTAGGGTATTCCTAAGCTGGCCTTTGCTAAAAATGTCCTCAATCTGATTGAGGTACATTCGCTGAGGTCGACCCCTTCCAACTCTCCCATCCACACTCATCTTGTATACTTGTTTCATCTATCTCCTTTCCGAAAACCGACTTCTGCGCATGGGCCACGAAGTTTCAATCGCACTGTATGTGCGTGCCCGCATGTGGTATTTTGTGGAAGAGCCACACTCAAGGGGCCAAAGAGCCGCATGTGCTCGCGAGCCGCAATTTGCCGACCAATGCACTAATGCATCATTACAAGTGACAGAAAACCACAGTTTAAATTAGCTGAAGCAATAAAAGGAAATTTGTTCACATAATTAAAAATTTCCAGCATAAATGAAGTTTTGTACCCTTTAACTAACATTTCTCATTTTCCCCAGCCCCCAAGCCCACCCCTGGCAACAACCTTTCCATTTCTAGTCCTATGAGTTTTACTTTTTTAGATTATACATATAAGTGACATCACATGACATGTATTCTTCTCTGGTGACTTATTTTACTTAGCATAATGCGCTCCAGATTCATCCAAGTTGTTGCAAATGGCATAGATCTTAAATGTTCTAACCATAAAAAAATAGTAACTGTTAATTAGCCTGATTGTGGAAACCATTTCACAGTGTATATATATGAATATGAAAACATCACCTTAAATATATACATTTTTTTATTTGTCAATTATACCTCAATAAAGCTGGGAGAAAAGAATTCCAGGGAAATCTGGATTCAAGTGGATCTGAATTCAGGGAGGAAATAGTTTTATCAGGACTGAATTTCTGTCCACCTCTTGGCATGGTTTTCTCTCTTTCATGCTGTGACTTTATTGATTTGGTGAAAAATGGCTACAGCTTCACATTCTCTCAGGTTACATTCTAGCTAAGAAGACCACAGGTTTGTAGAGTAGAGCTTGAAAAACTCTACTCTACATGACCTGAACATTGAGGGCCATTATTGGAAGTGAAATGAGTTAATTCATTTTCCCCCTAAAATCATTTTCTAACTATGTGATCACAGGCAACTTACTTAACCCATCCAAGCCTCAATTTCAATTGTAAAAGGGTTATCACAATTATGACTACTTTCCAAGGTGTTCTGAGATTTAAATAAAATTTTGAAAACAGTTTCTAAAGCTCTTGGCAGAATGCATGACAAATAATAAATAAGGAATAAAACTGCTGAAAAATGTTTCAGAAAGAGCCAGGAGTAGGAAAATGGGGTCCTAATCACAGCCCCTGATCATTGAGACTGGTGGTTTCTCTAAAGCAAAACCACATTTCTGTGACAAAAATGCATTTGAAAGTGTGTGATTAGTGCATACAATAGCTTAAACTTGCCAAAGAAAATTACACCAGCATTTATGAAAGATGTAGTATGTTTGGTAGAGAAAAAGGAAAAAAAATCCATATCCTTATTACATGAAAATGCAGTGTTTCTTTTAATCCTTCTGCCTGCAGAGGAAAAGAAGAGATTCAAGGACAAAAACATAACTTTATGCATATGCATCACTTTAATATAGAAAATTGGTGAGATTTCCCTGTGTCTGGCAGTGATCTTCAAACTGATAGCTCAAAGTATACCCAATGGACTACAATGATGGGTAGGGAAGAGAGAATAGAGAAAGAAAGGGAAAGATGGAGGATGAAAGAATAAAACAAAGATATGTGTATTCATTATTCCACACTGGCAAGTGAAGGAGGAGCTCCTGATGTCCTTGGAAACATGCTAATGACCTTATCCTGATTCCCTTGTAAGCAATATGGATATCTAGGAGGGTAACAAGAGATAATTCTTAGGAAAATGGTTGAAAGTGGAGGACTGATTCCAAAAACTCTGTTTCTAATAGCCCAGATTTTCTGGAGACTATGGGGCTGAAATATGGTGGTTCCCTCATTACTTCAGCTACACCCACTCACATGTGAACGGCAGCCAGCAATGGCCAGGGTTGAACCTGAGGAGGGGTGGTGAAGGATTAAAGAAAACAAACAAGAGAATACAGCTGGGCTAGGTAGGATCACTGTGCCTAGATGAGGAAACAGTGACCCAGCCTGTAAGCCGAAGCTTTATTTTATAGTCAGATAACAAAGCAAAGCAAGGGGACTGGTCAACATGTTTACAATGTTCTTGCGAGTTTCTAATCAATTTTGTCATTCAAGCCTTGTTTTGGCAGCATTTGTTGCACGTCCCACAGAACAAGGGAGGACTATAAGGTCAAACTTAATTGTACTAGGAGGGCTCTGCCATAGGTCAGTCCGAGGCTTGACCCTATAGCCGCTCCCTACACACATAGTAAAGACAGTACAAAAAGCACAACAGGGCAAGGTGGTTGATGTGCTATGATAGGCGTGGCAATCATCTTCTTTGATATTTTTGTATTTGGGACATCACGCACAATATGCATAGTTTTGAAATGACATTCCATATACATGTATGTTTTTCCCACTGGGATATTGAATTCATCATCATCTATAACAGTGATGGCAAACCTATGACACGTGTGTCAGAGGTGACACACGAACTCATTTTGGGTGACACGCATCGACAGAGACAACAAATTGCATAATTCAAATATTTGTCTCTCGCAACGGCCAGAGTTGGGCATCACTCGAGTCATATTATTACTCACATTACTCATGATCAATAATGCAATTCTAAAACCGGATGTAAACATGTACATCGGTGTTGTGTAGCAAAGATACATAGTGAAAACATCCAAGATACATTGTTCCAATATTGACATTAATATAAAAAGGTTAAGAATTGAACTATAAAGAGATTAATCTTTACTCATGACATTTTATTTTTACTC
>NW_005357764.1:3613073-3614341 GCF_000412655.1 Myotis brandtii | reverse complement strand
TTATTGTCAACATGTGCCTCGGGTAAGCTTCCTGTGCGTTCGGGTGCATTTGGCAAACGGATGCACTTGATCGCCATGTTTGTTAGGAGACAGGAGTGGGAGGGTTAGAAGAAAAAGATATACAGTGCAACAGTGCTCGACGAGACATTCTGCGTGTCGGATAATTGATTACAGCACCATATATTTGTTGGTTATACATACTATCTTTGAATTGTTTTGCACCAGGAGTCAGTGCAACAACACTGCAAAAAGTTAATAGGTAAGAAACCCATCAACCTTTTATAAAAAAAAATGTCATGATTTATATTTATTTATTTTTGCAGCCTTGTGATGGAGAATCAAAACAATAAAAAAGCAAGATTGAATGATAAAGGAAGTGGAAGTAGCAGTAGCTGACCCTTTCAAGACATATGGACTGAGATGTATGGGACTGTCGACAGAAACAACAGATCATTGTGCATACTGTGTAATGAAACCGTAGTAAGCAGAACATGGAATGTAAAGAGACATTTTGAAACTAATCATTGTCAGCTCTTGAAAAAAAGTATCAATGAAAGGAAGGAATACATTTCTAGGCAGCTACACCTCTATAAAAGTCAATCAAATTCCATCATTAAATTTGTAAGATCCTCTACAAATTTAACATCAACAAGTTACTGTACTGCTCACTCCATAGCTCAGCATGGAAAAGCCCTCAGTGACGGAGAATTTATTAAGGAAACATTTCTGAGATGTGCACCAGCTCTATTTCACGATATGAAAAGTAGAGTTAAAAATATTATTAAAAGAATTTCTGAGTTACCACTCAGTAGAAATACTATCAAAGACAGAATAATAGATCTTAACAAAAATGTACAACATCAATTAAAAAAAGACTTAAATAGTTGTAAATACTTTTTGATTTCTCTTGATGAAACTACTGATGTCACATCAAATGCTCGGTTGGCCATTATTGCTAGATATTCTGATGGTCTCACAATGAGAGAAGAGTTGATCAAGTTAGAATCAGTGCCAATAAGTACATCAGGAAATTAAATATGTAAGGTTGTTATAAAAACATTCAGTGACCTAAACATTGATATCTCTAAAATTGTGTCAGTCACGACAGATGGGGCACCAAATATGGTGGGAAAAAATTTTGGGATTCCTGAAATTGTTTATGGAAGCTATTAGACATCCACTTGTACCTTTTCATTGCATTATCCATCAGGAGGTGTTGTGTGCCAAATCGGGATTCTCAGAATTGAATGATTTAATGTCAGTTGTAA
>NW_005357764.1:3610586-3612037 GCF_000412655.1 Myotis brandtii | reverse complement strand
GTTGATTTTTCTTTGTTAAATGGCATTTAAATATATAAAATAAATATCAAAAATATAAATCTTTTTTTTTACTATGGTTGCAAATATAAAAAAAATTATGAATATTTCTATATGTGACACGGCACCAGAGTTAAGTTAGGGTTATTCAAAATTTTGACACGCTGAGCTCAAAAGGTTCGCCATTACTGATCTATAATAATAAAAGCATAATATGCAAATTGACCAAACAGCCAAACAGCAGAACGACCATTTGGATGACCTTTTGGGACAAAGCCGGAGCTGCAAGGGCCGAGGCAGCCAGGGCTGCAAAGGCCAAGGCAGCCAGGGCCGTGAGAGCTGAGCCCCCTTGCACAAATTTCATGCATCAGGCCTCTAGTCCTATATAATAAAAGGCTAATATGCAAATTGACTGAATGGCGGAACAACCAGTTGCTATGATGTGCACTGACCACCACGGGGCAGACGCTCAATGCAGGAGCTGCCCCCTGGTGGTCAGTGAGCTCCCACAGGGGGAATGCTGTGCAGCCAGAAGCCGGGCTCATGGCTGGCAAGCACCGTGGCAGTCGGACATCCCCCGAGGGCTCCCAGACTGCAAGAGGGTGCAAGCTGAGCAGAGGGACCCCTCCAGGGCATGATTTTCATGCACCAGGCCTCTAGTGCTATCATAATCAAACTAGTGTCCTCATGCATGGATTTGTGTACATTGAAAGGAAATTAATTAGAAGAAATATTTTAATATCACTATTCACCATTTCTCTATAGAAGTGTCAAGCAAATTCATGATTGACAATGACAGATTGAAACACACGCGTGTGATTGTCTCCAGAGAGAGCTTTTTATGTATCACACATGCGTGAGTCAACTTAATCTTTTTTACATCTACACTAATAAAAGAGAAACATGGTAATTAGCATACGACCGCTACCCTTTTCATTGGCTAATCAGTGAGTATATGCAAATTAACTGTCAGCCAAGATGGCGGCCGGCGGCCAGGCACTGAAGCGAGCATGAGGCTTGCTTGCTGCGGACTCCAACATTCCCCGCCTCACTTGCCGGCCTCTCAGCTGCAACTCTAAGCAACTATGTACTATGTTGCAAATAAGAAGCTAAACAAAACCCAGAAACCGGCTTCCATTCAGCCAGGCTCGGACCGCAACATTGTATCGATGTTTTCAGCAGCGAGGCCTCAGAGCTAAAGCTGGCCCAGAATAAAAAAAAAAAAGAAAAGAAAACAAGGAGTGGTTGGAAGCTTTAGTCACTCGCCAGCCGGAAAACAGCCCTCAGCCCCTCACCCAGACTGGCCAGGCACCCCAGTGGGGACCCCCACCTAGAGCCAGGACACACTTCAGGGCAAACCAGCAAGCCCCCACCCATGCACCAGGCCTCTATCCTATATAGTAAAAGGGTAATATGCCTCCTAGCACCGGGATCAGCGGAGCAGGAGGCTCCTG
>NW_005357764.1:3570315-3609500 GCF_000412655.1 Myotis brandtii | reverse complement strand
TTTTGTGCACCGGGCCTCTAGTATATAGATAAACTTGCTTAATTAGACCTGCTTTCTAATTTAGCTAAATTTTTTCCAGCCCAGGGAAGCACCCCGACTTCTTTCTCAGGTAATTGTCAGCAACACAGCAGTACATCTCAACACAAAGCAGATTATTATTATAGATGACGCAGGGTGAACAAAGGGTAAAATATTTAACTGTAGCAGTGTTTCACTTTATTCTGTGCAGCAAGAAAACCTGAAGTCATTTTCAAGGTCCACCATTTCTTACTTCTTTTCAGTCGGGTCAAGTTTCTAAACTTTCTAAATCTCTGTTTTCCAGCTAATGGAAAGAAAATAGGATTCTGAGTCTCCTATCTACCTACTCCAGGACTTCTGTGAGGAAAAAATGAGATGAGGCACATGAAAATGCTTCACAAACATTTGGTTAAAGTGTAAAGTGTTTGCACCTGGCTATAAAGCAAGTCGGGTTCCTGGGCTGAAGAAACTCCAAGGAGGCTAGTCACTAGGGAGAGGAAGCTTGGCGTTGCTATGTGACTTCATTACCCGGTGCCCACAGTGACCATTTCTGGGCTGGGCTGGGCTGCGGGCCACATTTTGCACCATGGGGTCTCAGCAGCATTGGCTGCGATTTGGTGGGTGTTGCTCCAGGGTTGTGGCAGGGCCTGTGTCCCAGTTAGGGGAACAAGTGGGTCACAGTTGTGGTTTGTTGGCACCAAGTTCGTGGTGCCATTTATTTTTAAATGGCCAGTGTGTGTCATGGCAGCTCCTGTGTTGAGTGTCTGCCCCCTGGTGGTCAGTGCATGTCAAAGCTACCGGTTGGATGGGCAAACACTTAGCCTTTTAATACTAACACAATTGGTAAACCCTTAGAGAGAATGATCCAAAATTCCTACTCATTCATAAAATCTCTGTATATCATCATACCTGACCACCATCTTTTCATTAAGGAAGGATAATCTCTATTCCAAAGACTATAAAATTATTTCTTATATTTTCTAGTATTTGTATATTTTTTCTTTACATTTGATATTTGTACTAGTGGCCCGGTGCACAGAATTCGTGCACGGGGGAGGGGGTGTTCCTTAGCCTGGCCTGCACCCTCTCCAATCTGGGACCCCTCGAAGGATGTCCTACTGCCAGTTTATAGGGATCGGGCCTACACCAGCAGTTGGACATCCCTCTTGCAATCCGGGACTGCTGGCTCCTAACTGCTCACCTGCCTGCCTGCCTGCCTGACTGCCCCTAACCACTCTGCCTACCAACCTGCTCGCCCCCAACTTCCCCCCGTGCCAGTGTGATTGCCCCCAACTGCTTCCTCTGCCATCCTGCTCACCCCAAACTGCCCCCCCTGCTTGCCTGCTCACCCCCATCTTCCCTCCCCACTGGCCTGCTCGCCCCCAACTGCCCCCCTGCTGGCCTGCTCACCCCTAACTGTCCCCCCCCTGCCACCCGCCGGCCTGATCACCCACAACTGCCGTCCCATCCTGGCCTGATCACCCACAACTGCCCTCCCCTCTTGGCCTCTAACCGCCTCTACCCTGTCCCTGCCACCATGGCTTTGTCCAGAAGAACGTCTGGAAGGTCTCCTGGAAGGTCTCCCAGTCTAGTTAGCATATTACCCTTTTATTAGTATAGATAGAGGCCTGGTGCATGGGTAGGGGCAGGCTGGTTTGCCCTGAAGGGTGTCCCGGATCAGGCTGGAGGTTCCCTTGGGGCGTGGGGGTGCCTGGGTGAGGGGCCTGTGGTGGTTCGCAGGCTGGCCACACCCCCTTCAGGGTGGGGGTTCCGCTGGGGTTCCTGGCCAGCCTGGGTGAGAGGCTGATGGCTGTTTGCAGGCTGGCCAAGACCCCAGCGGGGACCCTCAATCCATGGGGGCATGGCTAGCCTGGGTGAGGGGATGATGGCTGTTTGCAGGCTGGCCAGGCCCCCCAGCGGGGACTCTTACTCCATGTGGGTGTGGCCAGCCTTGGTAAGGGGCTGAGGGCCTTTTTCAGGCTGACCAGAGCCCCGTCAGGGTGGGGGGGGGGGGTCCTGCTGGAGTGCTTGGCCAGCCTCGGTGAGGGGCTGAGGGCCATTTGCAGGCTGGCCATGATGCCCGGCGACCCAGGCCCCCAGCCACTCCTTGAGCAGAGGCCAGGGCCAGCTGGAAGCTTGGCTTCCTCCGTCGCCAGGGGCAACCCAAGCCTCCAGCTCCGTGGCTGCCGCCATCTTTGTTGGGTTAATTTGCATACTTGCCCTGATTGGCTGGTGGGCATAGCAGAGGGATGGTCAATTTGCATGTTTCCCTTTTATTAGTGTAGATATGGAGCAACTTGGAATTGAAAATTATGAAGAATAAATTAGCGTGCACCATTGAAGGTATTTTAGTGAATGTATTTTTAGGGGAAGAAGGTCTAGAAAGAGGAGTTAAGGACTATAGTCCATATGATAAACTCACCTAAATTTCAAAGCCTGGCCTAGGATTGAAATTCTAGAGAATTACATTTTACCTCTTATTAATCTTGCCAGTAAACAAGAAACCCACCCACTAATGTTATAAAACCCTCAAATACACTGTTTCCTATAAAATTTAAATTTTCAACTATCTTTTAGAGTGGTTAAGAAAAAATATTTTATACCTATCTCCAATTTTACCATTTTCAGTGCTTTCATATGCTTTATGTAGATCCATACCATTTTCTTTCACTAATTTTGGAGATTCTTGGCCATTAACTCCACTACTATTCTTATCCTTTTTGGATGCTAATCATAACTATGTTAGACTCTTCAATATTGTTCCATAGCTGTCTGTGCCTCAGAGGCATTTCTCCAGTTGCAGGCTTCTGTTACCTTGTGCTTAGTATATGGCCTGAGATGCAAGAGCATTTTTCTGTGTTTTGACTCCACTCTCAGCTTTCAGTGGTCCCTGAATGTCTGTGCCACAGAGAGGGCATTTTCTTGTTCTTCATTAAAAGACTGGTCTCATGGTAGTGCAGCAAGAAAGCTCTCAGTTCTGTTTGCTCAACTTCAATATTATGCAGGCCTGTGTGGAGACTTGAATATGGGGCCTTTATTTATTTTTTTTTCAATCACAGTTTACATTCAATATTATTTTGTACTAGTGACCCGGTGTACGGATTCATGCTCAGTAAAAGGAAATTAATTAGAAGGTAGCCAGTGGGGCAGGACTGGGCAAGATGGGCCAGACACGCCCTGGAGCTAACTGCCCGCAGTCCCTCCCCAGCATCTGTGGAATGAGTGGGGTCCCTCCGGCAGGTGGGGTCCCTTCGCCTGGCCTGCGGGGATCGGGCTGAAACTGGCTCTCTGACATCACCCAAGGGGTTCTGGAGTGTGAGAGGGCACTATGCAAAGTTGCTGTTGTATAGGGTATGGAATGCAAACGCAAGTGTGCAGTAAATCAAATTTGGGACGGACAGTGCCCCAGCAACAACATAACCCATGGCCGAAGATAGAATCGCGTGGCCCTGCGAGGAATTGGGCTCCCTCCTCTCTGGTTTTGGGGTGCGTCACCTCAGAACTGTTGCTGCCAAGTCACTGCAGCTCAGCAGCTCCTGCGTTGAGTTTCTGCCCCCTGGTGGTCAGTGCACGTCATAGCGACTGATCAACTGGCAGAAGGACAGTTAGCATATTAGCCTTTTATATATTTATTGATAATTTCAGGTGTATGGCATAATAGTTTGATAATCATATACTTACAAAGCGTTCCCCCCAATATTTCCAGTATCCACATGGCACCATACATAGTTATTACAATATTACTGACTATAGTACCTAGGCTGTACTCTATAATATAGGGTCTTTTAAGCATTCCTGCTCCTTCTCCATTTGGCAGCTAAATTCTACCTGGTCTTGGGCAGGAAGGAATTTCCTGCTTCTCTAGTTGGGCAGACTTCCGTTTGGTTTGATGCTAGAGCAGTGATGGCGAACCTTTTGAGCTTGGCGTGTCAGCATTTTGAAAAACCCTAACTTAACTCTGGTGCCATGTCACATATAGAAATTTTTTGGTATTTGCAACCATAGTAAAACAAAGACTTATATTTTTGATATTTATTTTATATAGTTAAATGCCATTTAACAAAGAAAAATCAACCAAAAAATGAGTTGTCATAGGTTCACCATCACTGTGCTAGAGCCTGGGATCAGTGCTTTTCCTGTTTCTCCCCTGGGGCAGAAGGCATTTGCGTCTACCCTTCCCTAGAAACAGTGGATTTTTTAAAAATTTCTTTATTGATTAAGGTATTATATATGTGTCCTTATCCCCCCAACATCCCCCCCCCATTCTCCCACTCATGCCCTCACCCCCATGTTGTCTGTGTCCATTGGTTAGGCTTATATGCATGCATACAAGTCCTTTGGTTGATCTCTCCCCCTTACCCCCACCCTCCCCTACCTTCCCTCTGAGGTTTGATGGTCTGATCGATGCTTCTCTGTTTCTGGATCTGTTTTTGTTCATCAGTTTATGTTGTTCATTATATTCCATAAATGTGATATTTATCTTTATCTGACTGGCTTATTTCACTTAGCATAATGCTCTCCAGTTCCATCCATGCTGTTGCAAATGGTAAGCATTCCTTGTTTTTTACCGCAGTGTAGTATTCCATTGTGTAGATGTACCACAGTTTTTTAACCACTCAGTAGATCCTCCTGAAGCCCTGTGGTTTTATTTTTTCATGAGATTAGGGTCCAGAAAAGCAGTTAGTATTTTGTGTCTGACTCAAGTGGTGGTTGATAACCACTTGCAGACCTGCATCTTGGAGGAGACACTTTCCAAATACCTATTTTTTTGTGGGCACTCTGGAAAAAGTTTTCACATTAGTGTGGCCTCCTCTCCTGACTGGATCACTCAGTTATTCTAAACTTATCTGCTAGCCCTGCTTAGTGGCCTACTTACTGCATAGCTATAAGGATGTAAAGGGCTACACAGGGTAATAGTCTATTATAGAGGATCTAATCACTGCCATGCATGCCAAGAGGATCAGGAGCAGAGGCTTTCTATACCCTTGAGCTCAATTAAAGAGGAATAAGTGGCATACTCAACATTGACAGAATTTAAGTCATAAATTTTCAAAGTTTTCAGTAGTATTCATTCTTTTTCATAAGAAATATTAAGTGGAATTCCAAAAATCAAGAGAAAAATAACCAGAATTGAATTAATATTATTTAACTACATATAATTCAATGTGACAATTACTTATTAGAAAGTAAATAAAATGACAAGGCTAGTTTTTGATAAACACAGGCATTTAAGATTTGGAGTTATGGACAATGGTTAAATCTAATAGGTACATCCAAACTTCATTTACATGAACAAGTGGATGGTTATGGTACAATGTTTATTTTAATATCTTAAGCTACTCTTTAGAAAGAATTAGCAAGAAAAGATATTCTCCTTGAAAACTGCATAAACATAAAGAAACCTGATATAAAATCAGCATATTTGTCATCTTTAATATGCTAAGCTATTCTATATAACATTTTAATAGTATAAACAGATTTATTTTTTAAAAATATATTTTATTGATTTTTTACAGAGAGGAAGGGAGAGGGATAGAGAGAAACATCGATGAGAGAGAAATATCGATCAGCTGCCTCCTGTACACCTCCTACTGGGGATGTGCCCGCAACCAAGTTACATGCCCTTGACGGAATCGAACCTGGGACCTTTCAGTCCGCAGGCCGACGCTCTATCCACCGAGCCAAACCGGTTAGGGCAGTATAACAGATTTAATGAAAGCCTGAACCAATCTAGAAATTTAGCATCCACTTGAGCCATTAGTTCATAAGACAGAGTATCCATTAAAAACATTGAAATAAATAAAATATATATAATTTCTAATTAGTCTGATGGGGGAGAATATATTATTTCCCACCCTTAGTCAGATATTTTGAATGAGGCTCAACACTTGGTTTGCTGTCACATTCTCCCCTACCTGAATATATTATTTTAGGTTATTCAATGAGATTTTTCAAGAAATTTAGCTTCATAATATCAACTAAAATAGTTCTCTCTCAAGAAATTATTCTATTACATCACTTTGGTAAAAGCATACGTTACTTTTTGTATAATTAAAGTTATTTAAAACCTTTTGTGAGTGTGTGTGTGTGTACGTGTGTGTGTGTGCGCATGCGTGCATGCTGTGGAAACCAATGCAAGATGTGACAAGTCAAGACCTTAAAATGAGGATGTATCTATTTCAATGACAGCATTATCCATAGGAGATTATATTTTAGCTTTCCAAACGCACTGGTGTAAATTCAGCCTCTACCAAATTAAGAATATGTTAGTACATTCTGGTTGGAGATTTAGGCACCTTTCAAAAATATAAAGTAATTAGCACTGAAACACTCTTTCCTTTAAAAGAATAGCTTCTAAAAAAATCTATACTAATAAAAAAGTAATATGCTAATTAGACATTTTCTGGATGTCCTTTGGGACAAAGCCATAGTAGCGGGGGCTGAAACAGAGGTGGTTAAGGGTGATCAGGCAGGCAGGCAGCCAGACCAGTTAGGGACAAACAGGTCAGCAGGGGAGAGCAGTTAGGGGCAATCAGGCTGGCAGGGGAGCACTTAGGGGCATCAGACTGGCAGGCAGGGGAGAGCAGTTAGGAGCCAATGGTCCCGGATTGCGAGAGGGATGTCCGCCTGCTGGTTTAGGCCTGATCCCGCAGTCGGACATCCCCTGAGGGGAAGCAGATTGGAGAGGGTACAGGCCGGGCTGAGAGACCCCCCCCCCGACCCTCATGCACAAATTTCGTGCACCAGGCCTCTAGTGTATTTATTAATTGAACAAAGTATCAGTTCCATCTCATTATTAAAGAACTAGAGGTCTGGTGCACAAAATTTGTGTGCTGGGGGGGGTGTCCCTCAGCCCAGCTCACACCCTCTTGCAATACAGGACCCCTTGGGGGATGTCCATCTGCTGGCTTAGCCATACACCCCGTGGGGATCAGGCCTAAGCTGGTAATTAGACATGCCTCCCGCAGTCCGGGATCCCTTGCTCCTTACCACCTGCCTGCTCGCTGCTCCTTACTGCTCAGCTCACTGCTCCTTAGCGCTGCCGCAGAGGCAAAAGAAGCTCCTGCTACCGCCACTGCACTCTCCAGCCGTGAACCTAGCTTCTGGCTGAGTGGCGCTCCCCTTGTGGAAGTGCACTGACCACCAGGGGGCAGCTCCTGTGTTGAGCGTCTGCCCCCTGGTGGTCAGTGCACATCATAGTGACCGGTCATTCTGCTCATTCTGCCATAATGGTTGCTTAGGCTTTTATTATGTAGATAGCATTTTAGCACTTTATCTGCCAAATCCTTTGTTTTAATAAATAATGGCTTACCATTTGTGATAGATAGAGTCCACTAGCTTGTATACAATGCTTTCAGCAGGTCCTGTGTGTCTCTTGGAGAACAGCTAAATTTCATTTCCCTTCCATTTTGGGTTCTACAGTTGGAGCACCATGTAATGGCCTTGCCTATATGAGCATCAGCAGAATGATTCCAGAACTGTTCCAACCACTGCATTCAGTTTTAATTGGCTTTCATTAGTCTTTGATTGTGTTGACAAAACCCAGCTGTGAGTTTAATTATTAATGCTTCTATAAAGTCTTGGTGCTTATGACACCATCAGAGTGGGAGAAATCAGGACTGTTATTGTAACAGATTATAATTTAAAGTGATTTTCAATTTCTGATAATAGTCGATGCCACTTTTAGATCAATCAAATGATGATTATTCTGACATAGCTAATAAAATGGAGAAAAATGTTACATATGTTACCATTACAGTTTTACTATATGATTCAGAAGTTACTGATAAAAATCAGAATTAAACAAAAAGGATTTCCACTGGTAATTATTGAAAGAGCCAGCATTAAACAAATCTACACTAATAAAAGAGAAAGATGCAAATTGACCATACCTTCATGATGCCCACCAGCCAATCAGGAGTGAATATGCAAACTAACCCAACAAAGATAGTGGGTTAATTTGCATATGCAGGCGCCAAGTGGCTGGGGGCGGGGCAGCCGCTTGCGTGCGCACCGGCGCCAAGCAGCCTGGGTCCCGGGGACGGGCATCCTCGGGACCCAGGCCACTCTTGAGGCTGTAGGGCCGCGCGTAGGCCTGGAGCAGCCAGGGTCCCAGAACGACCCCCAGCCACTCCAGGCCTATGCGCACAGGTGCTGAGCAGCTAGGGTAGGGGCAGGAACACCCTCCACATCACCATGGCGGGCCTGTGGGCAGTGCGCATGCGCTGAGCGGCTGGAGGGCGGGGTGGGAGAGTGAAAAAAACCAAGAGTGCGAGGAGCACCAGGAATTCTGGGAATCGTAGTTCTGGTGGCAGCCCCTGGACCGGAAGCAGAAGCCCAGAGCACGGGGAGCACCAGGAATGCTGGGAATTGTAGGTCTGGTGGCAGACCCACTGTGGTATCTCCTAGACACTAGAGCAAAATGAGCCTGTAGCAAGTTACTGTTGCAGGTGGGGGATGGAGGGAGAGCAAAGGTGAGAGACATAAGTAAAGTCAGAGTGTTGAGGAAAAATTAAAAGGAAGATATCCTGCAACTTCTAGGAAATCTCCACCAATGGAGCAAAGAAAAAAAAGATGTCTACTATTCTGTGAGCACAAAACCAAACTGGGTTGGGGTCTCAGACAATTCGCTCACATGATTGCAAAGACAGAAACTCCAGATTGGAGAGGGCTCCCCTGAGGACTCCCAGTTTGGAGAGGGTGCAGGTAGGGCTGAGGGACCCACACCCTTGCACGAATCTTCGTGCACTGGGCCCCTAGTCCACATATAAAACCCTATCATTGTTACCTTAAGGTTCATATTTTGCTTAACTCTTTCTCTTAGACCTGTGGAGAGATCATATTGATGGCTGTTTGCTGATGATGTGTTTCTAGTTGTGGTGGATAAGATTTCAAGGTAAATAATTTATCATTTTGGGGGAACTGTGACAGCTTTGTAATGTGTCACTTGGTTAGTTTGAAAATGACATAACTCAGAATTCCCATTTCTAATTAGGATGACCAATGAGATTCTTACAAGATGTGGAAGAACCAGGAAAGGAAGCAGCCATTTTTGTCACTGACCCACTTTGTTGTTGACTGACTCATCTCAAAGGCTTGAAGCAGCATTTGGACCTGCAATTACTCTACCTTCTCTGGATTCACCTTCAGTTTTTCTGATTCCTGGGCGAAGGGTATATTTAACTCTGAAAAAAAAGCTGCTTCTGCAGGATAACCTTTTCACTCAATAAGAATGGACAAGAGTTTCAGTTCATCCTCATCGAGTTTTAGCTCATTCTCATGGGGTTTCAGATCATGATTTTCCCTTCTTAGCTTGACTGTGGACATCAAGCTCCAATATTAGATGTTGAGACAGGCATGGTTTAAAAATTCTGCTTAGCCAGCCCTATAATTGGGTAAGCTAATTAATCACCTGCAACAAATGTATATGTATATGTATATGTATATGTATGTGTATGTGTAAATGTATATGTGTATGTGTATGTATATGTATATGTTGTATATGTATATGTATATGTATATGTATATGTATATGTATATGTATATATAGGTATACATGTGTATAAAATAAATATTACTGGATCTGCTTCTCTGGCTGAACCCAGAATTCCTAACCAAGCACTGACCCTAGTGGAAGAATATAGAATGGACTCTATATTTGCTGTGAGAAATGTGGTATTTTGTGCTGGAAGAAGGAGGGATGATTGTATCCAGGAAGGAAAAAGAAAGGAAGGAACTGTGAGATAGTGAATGATGAAGGAAAAAGAAAGGAAGGAACTGTGAGATAGTGAATGATAAAAGTTACATGAAATCAGTGTACAATACTCTCCTGTTCTCATTTCTTTTGCATTCTGTTTGTCTCTTTCTCATTCCATGAACTCAGTATATTTACTACTAACAAAATATTTTTATAGTGGAAATTTTTCTTCACTTCTTTTTCTCACAACTAATAAAATACTATTTGGCAGTTAAAGCCATAGCGTGATAGCCAATACTGTTACTGCCTAGTTACATAAATAGGGTACTGCTAAAGATATTAGAAGAATTATCATAATCAATATAATTACAATCAACTAAATGCTAGAAGAAAATGGACCAATGTCTTCACTGCTCTGAGGAAAAAGAATTTTGAATCTAGAATTCTATACATAGCCAAACTTTTCATGGAGTTAAAGAGAAAAATAAAATAATTTTCAGTCATGGATGAACTCAAAATTTTCCTTCATGTACTCTTTCTGAGAAAATTAATCAAGAGTGCAATCTATAAAAGCAGAAGAAATCCAAGAAAGAAGGTACATGGAATCCAAGAAACAGGGCAACTAAACCACAAGAGCAAATGGAAGAAATCTGAGGAAAGCAGCTGAGCAGTAAGCCTGAATGGATTAGGGGAGTCTTAAAATTTCAAAAAGATCCTTACGAAAAAAGTGTACTTACTGTAACAAATAATATGATAAATATGGTGAACAATCAACAATCTTAGGACTAAAATGAATTCTTATCTTCTTTTCAACAAGAAAAAAGAAAGGTCACTACAAACTCCAGGAATGCAGAAAAGGGAGAGTCGTACAGGGAAGTCATGAATAATTATTTCTGTGTTAGAAAGTGGTATGGATAGGAGACAAATATGCTTTTTGGCTGCTTTGAACCTTTTGCACATCCATTCTCTGCATGGGGAGTTTTTGTCTCTGAATATGTATACCCAAGCCTGAAATCCCAAATTTACTTCTCCAGCCTTCCTTTCAGTCATGTATATGATACAGAGACCTCCCATTCAGATATACTCTTCTAAAACTTCGAGTGGGCAGGTCTGACAAGGGGTTGGCAGAGACAGTGTTTGATGAGAGAGAGCCAGAAATTTAAACTTTAAGTGCCCAGAATACACAGATGTACTTTAGTGACTGTGTTTTTGGGTGGAAGCAGCAGGGCTTCATTGAAATGCTTCCATAATATAATTTGTCAAAGTAGCTCCTTACATTGCCTCTGAACATGACTGTCTGGAATTGTCTGTCATAAAGTCTGTAAATGAACTAATTTTCTAATTAAGCTACATATAATAGGTTTTGCCATTTGGAATGAAAAAAAAGTCGGTACCAATAGTGGTTTCAGGAGGCAGAGTTTGAAGGAAATGAGACTTAACAATTGGTTATTTGACATCGGTAAAAATCTCACTAATATTTGGGCATGCAAATCTGGCAACCCATAACAGACAGAAATAAAATAGTTAATTAAAAAATCAAGTGTAATTTCCTAGGATAAAGTATAGACTGAAAACAAAGCTGAGAATTTGTAATCACTGCCTATGAACAATATAAGGGACATAGACTCTATATTGGAGAGAGATTAAAGAAACAGATGACAAGCGCAATGATCTAAATTACTGGCTCAAATCATGACTAAAGAATCAAAGACTAAAAACAAACAAACAAACAACCCAGGGACTTACGGGACTTTACTAAAAAACTTTTTTTTTTTTCGGAGAACAAGAAAAATAGGTTTATTTGCATCACACTTATTAATTTGTGCAGTTATTCAGTGTCTGGTAAGTTAATGTTCAAGAAAAAATATTATACTTTTTCCCCAATTGACCAACCTCCCAACCATTCCCACCCTGGGCAAGTCCCCAACACCCCAGTGTCTGTGTCCATTGGTTATGCTAATATGCATGCATACAAGTCCTTTGGTTGCTCTCTAATCCCCCCTCCCCTGCCATTTGTCTCTGGATCTATTCTTGTTTATCAAATTATGTTGATTATATCCCACATATGAGTGAGATCTCAAAGAGTTAAAAATGGAACTTCCATTTGACCCAGTAATCCCACTTCTAGGACTATATCCCAAGAAACCAGAAACACCAATCAGAAAGGATATATGCACCCCTATGTTCATAGCAGCACAATTTACAATAGCTACGATTTGGAAACAACCTAAGTACCCATCAGCAGATGAGTGGATTAAAAAACTGTGGTACATCTACACAATGGAATACTACGCCACTATAAAAAAGAAGGAACTTTTACCATTTGCAACAGCATGGATGGAACTGGAGAGCATTATGCTAAGTGAAATAAGCCAGTCAGAGAAAGATAAATATCACATGATCTAAAAAACTTTTTAATATTGTTTTCACAGTGCTGGAATAACTAAAAAAAATCTATAATAATGTAATTTTATAAATTGCTAAGCTATACTATTTTAATTTGAAATATTACATGGGCTCTTATGGGACTATTAGAACATTGGTTGTAAAAAAAGAGTGATAGCCTGTGAATTCTAATGGAGATGTGTAAGTGTGTTGGGATGACCCAGATAACTCCAAATTTCAAGGCTTTCCAGCATCTTGACAAACTAACAACTCCTTTCCTGCTTGACACAACTGTCAACTACTTCTGTCCTTCGCTTTTCATTGTTCTCTCCGGAATCTTAGGTTCATGGTTAACAAACCTACCTTGTCAGGAGATAACTCTTAATCAACCCTTTAAAATAAGCTCTTAAATCTGAGGATTTAAAATATATCAGCTCTGGTTTCACATGTAAGGAAAATGGAGATCACCACTAAAAACAAGTAAAACAAGTAAAAAGCTGAACAAAATGAAAAATTAAGAACTCTTCTTAGAGCCATAAGAGAAGTAAGGTAATAAGACAAAATTGGAGAGACCAACAGGCAAATACAGAGAATTACAATTTACCAGGACAAACTCATGAGCTGTGGGAACCAGTTTCTGGTAGGAAAATCAGAATCATATTTGACAAATTGCTAGAGGCTCAGAGTGGACAGGTCTGAGTTAAAAACTCCAGGGAGGCTCAGTAATTGGGAGCCCCCACACTTTTGTGAGTTATACTTTCAGAAATTTAAGTTTTCACAGTAAATATTAGAGAATAATGTCCTTGTGCTTCCAGCAGGTGGAAGAAAAAATGAACCATTTTGTAATACTCCTGAGCACTCTGTCCATAACAAGGCCTGACCTTAGGAGAAATTAATTAATGAGAGTGTAACCTGTTGGGATATTATCAGAGCCTAACTAGGTTGGCAGAAGAGAAATACTCAACTCTATCCCTCTCCAGCCATCCTCTCCCACACAAGGAGGAAGAAAGAAACTGGGAAACATGTACAATTCATAGTCCATGGGCATAGGCTACTAAAGACTGAGACCTACTCATAGGACTATAGAATGCTTCCTATGCCACCACACCCCACCCCACCACCACATTCCTAAAGGCCTATTTACAGCAATTTCTTTTACCTGGTGTATCATGTATAGCTATCAAGAAAAAATTACAAGGTACAGTAAAAGGCAAAAAACATTATTTGAAGGGATAAAGAAAGCATCGAAACCAGGCATGCAAGGGTGTTGGATTGATCAGATCTGAAATTTAAAACAGCTATGATTCATATGTTGATAATGGATAAGATAAATAGCATGTGAGAACAGGTGGGAAATGTAATTAGAAAGATGGAAATCCCAAAAAGGAACCAAAACAATGACAACAAAAAGCTAGACAAAAAACATCATAACAGAAATAAAGAATTTGAAAGGTTTATTAGTACATAATCTCAGAGCTTGAAGATAATTTAATAGAAACTTCTAAAACTTAAATAAAGAAAACAAAGATTAAAAAAATACAGAATAAAATATTCAAGAACTGTGGGACAACTACTAAAGGTGTAACATATGTGTAATGGGATTAATGAAGGAGATAAAAGAGAGAAAGGACAGATGAAATATTTGAAACATTTATGACTGAGAATTTTCCTTATTATGGCAGATACCAAACCAAAGATCCAGGAAGTTCAGAGAACACCAAGCAAAATAGATGCCAAAAAATTACACCTAACCATATCATTTTCAAACTACAAAAAATCAAAGATAAAAATCCTGAAAGCCAGAGGAAAAAATACCTATGGAAGAGCAAAGACAAGAATTATATTTGACTTCTCCTCAGAAACCATGCAAGTCAGAAGAGAGTGGAATAAAATATTTAAAGTGTTGAGAGATAAAAAAGCCCCCCAACTTAGAATGTACTCACCAAAATTATCTTTCAAAAGTGAAGATGAAATAATGACTTTCTCAGACAAATGAAAATTGAGGGAATCTGTTGCTCATAAACCTACCTTGCAGGAAATATTAAATAAATTTTTTAGAGAGAAGGAAAAAAATATAGTTCAGCAACTCAGATATATGTAAAGAAAAATATCAAAGAATGAATAAAGTAAAAATAATTTATTTTTCTTATTCTCAATTGATCTAACAGATAACAATCTGTTCAGAATAATAGCAACAATATATTACATTATGTATATGCTTATATGTGTACATATGCATGTACATATACAAATATACATATGTATATATCCATACATACACATATATGTATATATACACGTACACGTATATGCTTGTGTAGACTTATTTATAAGTGAAATGAATGACAGCAATGATATAATGGATGAAAGGGAGAAATTAGAATTATTTTGTTAATATAGGAAACACACTACACAGGAAGCATTAGAGGATTATTTGAAAACAGACTTGAATTACTTATAAATGTTAATTGCAAACTCTCAGGAAACCAGTAAAAATATTTTAAAAAGTGTAACTGATTATGCTAAGAAAGGTGAAAAAACAGAATCATGTAAAATGCTCAATTAAAGCCACAATAGGCAGGAAAAGAGTGGAAGACAAATAGAGGGACAAAGATAACAAATTGAAAACAGTAAAATATGATATAGGGAAGTTATGGAATAAATACTTGCCATCCATTAAAGTCAGGCAGGGAGATAAAGAAGAAAAGAAAAAAATCATGGTATATAAAAAACAGAACATAATTGGAATAAATCTAATATCAATAAGTACTATAAATGAGAATTTTTAAAAAACCATCAATAAGAAGGCTAAAACTCCAAAATTTATAAAAAATAAAATCTAATGCCACCCATATCCTATTTATATAAATAAATCTAAAATAATGTTAAAAAGGTTAAAGAGATAGGAAGTATATCAGTCATAAGAAGACAAAAAATGTAACAGTAATAATTATATTACATAAAATGAACTTAAGAAAAACATTTTAGATTCAGCAGATTTTATATTGACTAACAGAATTTTCCAAGAGAAGAAATGAGCTGTGAGTATACCACCTGCATGTGGTAATGACACCTGATGAGGTTCTCTATGGACCCCATGAAAAAGTAATCATTTGAATTAATATCATAACACAAACATTCCACAGTGTGTTCTCTCTGCACTATAGCCAGCATTGTCCTGTCTTTTCTTCATCAAACAAAGCTAAGAAGTCTCCTATTTTAGGACTTTTGCACCCACATTTTCCTCTGTCTGCAATTTTCTTACCATGTATGTCCGATAACATATTCTGATAGTTCATTCAAGTCTCTGGTCAAACGTCAACACATCAGAGAAAGTCATTCCTGAATACGCTGTATCATATAGCAGCCTCTCCATCCCTTTCCCTTGCCCTGTTTCTATAGTCTCTAAACCCTATATAATAACCTGACATTATGTTTATTTCTTTACGGATTTGTGCACTGGTGGGGTCCCTCGGCCTTGCCTGAGCCCTTTTGCAATACAGGACCCCTTGGGGGATGTTGGACTACTGGTTTTGGCCTGATTCCCGCAGGCCAGGCTGAGGGACCCCACTGGTGCACATATCCATGCACCGGGCCGGTTTTGGCCCAATCCCCACAGGTCAGGCCTAGGGACCCCACCGGTGTGGACTCTCGATCTTTGATTAATCTCTTCCCGCCCTCCTCCCCTCCCCCCGCCCTTCTCTCTGAGATTCATGTTTCCATGCCTGTGCATTGAGCGTCTGCCCTCTGGTGGTCAGTGAGCATCATAGCTACCGGTCAAACGGCCCAACAGTCTTGTAAGCAGGGCTGATCAGGGGGTTGGGGTGCCTTCCCCTGTCACGAACAGAGTAGGGCGGATAGGGAGGTTGTGGCCCCGCCCCCTGTCACACACAGAGCCGCAGGGCAATCAGGGGATTGGGGAGCTCCCCCCTATCAGGCACAGAGGAGGGCTGATCAGGGGGTTGGGGTGCCTTCCCCTGTCACGAACAGAGTAGGGCGGATAGGGAGGTTGTGGCCCCGCCCCCTGTCACCCACAGAGCCGCAGGGCAATCAGGGGATTGGGGAGCTCCCCCCTATCAGGCACAGAGGAGGGCTGATCAGGGGGTTGGGGTGCCTTCCCCTGTCACGAACAGAGTAGGGCGGATAGGGAGGTTGTGGCCCCGCCCCCTGTCACCCACAGAGCCGCAGGGCAATCAGGGGATTGGGGAGCTCCCCCCTATCAGGCACAGAGGAGGGCTGATCAGGGGGTTGGGGTGCCTTCCCCTGTCACGAACAGAGTAGGGCGGATAGGGAGGTTGTGGCCCCGCCCCCTGTCACCCACAGAGCCGCAGGGCAATCAGGGGATTGGGGAGCTCCCCCCTATCAGGCACAGAGGAGGGCTGATCAGGGGGTTGGGGTGCCTTCCCCTGTCACGAACAGAGTAGGGCGGATAGGGAGGTTGTGGCCCCGCCCCCTGTCACCCACAGAGCCGCAGGGCAATCAGGGGATTGGGGAGCTCCCCCCTATCAGGCACAGAGGAGGGCTGATCAGGGGGTTGGGGTGCCTTCCCCTGTCACGAACAGAGTAGGGCGGATAGGGAGGTTGTGGCCCCGCCCCCTGTCACCCACAGAGCCGCAGGGCAATCAGGGGATTGGGGAGCTCCCCCCTATCAGGCACAGAGGAGGGCTGATCAGGGGGTTGGGGTGCCTTCCCCTGTCACGAACAGAGTAGGGCGGATAGGGAGGTTGTGGCCCCGCCCCCTGTCACCCACAGAGCCGCAGGGCAATCAGGGGATTGGGGAGCTCCCCCCTATCAGGCACAGAGGAGGGCTGATCAGGGGGTTGGGGTGCCTTCCCCTGTCACGAACAGAGTAGGGCGGATAGGGAGGTTGTGGCCCCGCCCCCTGTCACACACAGAGCCGCAGGGCGATCAGGGGGTTTGGGCGCTGCCCCCTGTCATGCTGATCCCGGTGCCGGGAGCCTCGCTGCTCCGCTGATCCCGGTGCTGGGAGGCCTATTACCCTTTTACTATATAGGATAGAGGCCTGGTGCATGGGTAGGGGCTGGCTGGTTTGCCCTGAAGGGTGTCCTGGATCAGGGTGGGGGTCCCCACTGGGGTGCCTTGCCAGTCTGGGTGAGGGGCTGAGGGCTGTTTTCCGGCTGGCGAGTGACTGAAGCTTCCAACCGCTCCTTGTTTTCTTCTCTCTTTTTTTTTTTTTTCTGGGCCAGCTTTAGCTCTGAGGCCTTGCTGCTGAAAACATAGATACAATGTTGCGGTCCGAGCCCGGCTGAATGGAAGCCCTTTTCTGGGGTTTTGTTTAGCTTCTTATTTGCAACATAGTATATAGTTGCTTAGAGTTGCAACTGAGAGGCTGGCAAGTGAGGCGGGGAACGTTGGAGTCCGCAGCAAGCAAGCCTCATGCTCGCTTCAGTGCCTGGCTGCCGGCCGCCATCTTGGCTGACAGTTAATTTGCATATACTCACTGATTAGCCAATGAAAAGGGTAGCGGTCGTACGCCAATTACCATGTTTCTCTTTTATTAGTGTAGATAGATTTCTCCATTTGTCTGTATCACTCACCCCACTAGTAGTGATGACTCATAAGGGAAGGAACATTGCTTCTTTTTGTCATTGCTTTATTCCCCAGCACCTAGAAGAGTGTGTAAATAAATAAGGAGAGAAATTCAAAGGCAGCACTAGCAAACTAATATAGTAGGAATGTAAAGGATTTGATCATATTAATTATATATCAAAGAATATAAGCCCCATGTAGAATGCATAAAGGTTTCATATTCATCATATATAAATAATAATCACGTTAGTAGGCAAAAGATACATGAAGTGATGAAAAATGGACAAAGACTAAAGTAACAATTCACAAAAGAAGCCCTATTAATATGAAAAGATGGTCTATCTCACTAGAAATCAGGGAAATACAGACTAAAACAACAATGTATTTCACCCCTTAGATTCATAAAAATGAGAACAGCTATTGTGGGGATGGTATGTGAGAGTTAGGCATGAGAATTTAACAAAATTAGTAATAGCAATATCATTGGTATAATCTTCTTTTGGAATTATATATTGAAACAAACATGGATTTATATATTATTTGGACACAGTGGTCCAATTTTGGAAACTGATTAACAAGAATATCTGCACATGTTTATTTATATCTGTATCTATTGTGCTAAAGATCTACTTTTAAAATATATATAAAGATATTCATTATAGCATTGATTATATTAGTAAACAATTAGTAATAACTTCAATGTTAACTAATAGGGGAATGGTTAAATAAATTAAGTTAACTCCACTGAAATTCATACAGTACTTAAATGAGATTTGTATGCTCTAAATGGAAAGACTGCTAAGTCACTGTTAAGAATACAATGAATATTAAGTACCATACACAGGGTAAGGCAAAAGTAGATTACAGTTGTTTGTATGAAAAATAATGCAATCATTAATGAATAATACAAGAATAAACCCTGTATTTCACATACTCACAACTGTAAGCCTACTTTTGCCCAACCCTGTATGTAGCATGATTCTGTTTAGGAGATATTTCTATTTCTTTCTATATAAATTATATATTTGTATAAATGCATAGAAAAGGCCTGAAGGGTGCACAATGACCTTTTTTAAGTGATTAAGGGTCCCTGGGATGAAATTGAAGAGGAGTTTGGTAAAGGAGAATCCTCACTTTTTAGTCCAAATCCTATGATTATACTATGTTCATTTTATTATTGTAAATGAACTTTTTAAAAGTCTGTAAAAAACAATTTTTGTACTATTTTCCCATTATTATACCACTGTACCCAGAACAGTACATAACAAATAATACCCATTAAATATTCTGGATCTAATAAATAGGAGGGAGAAGGTAGGAAGTAAACATAAATCTCAAGAGAACACTATTTAAAATGCATATAAGAGGTAAAAAAATGAAAAAACATAAAGAATAAGAAAAAATTAGGAAAAGGCAAAACAGAGTTAAACATGATTGTATCTTGGAAATCTACTGCTGAGGGAGAAGGGATACAAATAAAAAAAAATCAGTTGGGAATAAATCCTGCTTTCTATCCATATAATGGATGTGGGCCAAGCAGAATGAGAGATGTAATAAGAGACTTATTTACAGCTTGATTTAAGAAAATTGGGGTTCTTTCCATACAAGTAATTTGAATTTATTAAAACTCTCTATTTTCTGGCCAACTAATACATATGCAAAGATTTTCTTTCTCTAATGGTATTTTTTTTCTTCAAATAAGAAATGTTTTGTTTTGTAAATGAATGGAACAAAAGATATGGACATAGAATCTAGAAATTCTACACAGCCACTGGTAAAAATAAAATCATCTATTTATAGCAGTCCTAAAATGAAAAACAAATTCCAGTTTAAATTTCTACTTGTCTTGTGGGTGGGCAAGAAGAAAATGTATTTCTTAAACTTAGTGAATTCAGTGAACTCTTTCTGCTCTTTACTTTTCTGATTCATATTAAAATAGGTTACTCAAATCTTTGATTAACTATATGTGGTATAATAATCAAGCTAATATCCATACTATAATAGTAAGAGATTTTGTTTAAAAATTTAATATTCTTTTCCTTTGAGAAATACCCAATATTCTAAAACTTATATTTGAGTGTTCTTTATTACTTTAAAAGTATTTTAATAGAAACTTTATTATGCAACCTGAACAGTAACCTCACATATCTTATCAACATTCTTTAAATGAATAAGACAGGATAAATGATAAAATACTACTACTTATACCACTTATTGAGAACTATTTAAAATTATATTTATCAAATCTCTTATAAAGACTCCTAAGAACAATATGGTCCAACTTATTAGCTTAAAATTTTCTATTCTGGAAATTTTTTAAACTAAATAAAATTTATCTTAGAATTTCTAACCTTCAATTTTATCTTCTTTCTTTTTCAGGGCAATGTAAAGTAGAAGATTTAAAAACCACTATATAGTCGAATAACTGCCTCATCTTCAAGTAAGTTCAGCTTTCCTAATCTTTTAAGATCAAATATCTTCAATTTACAGCACCCAGACTCTTCCTAAATATCCCTTGTATTCATAGGACATAGGAACAGATGCTACATGATTAAACTCTTCCAATTTAAGACCATTTTAGAACACAACACTTCAATGAATTTTATCACTGATTTATAAAGTGTGTTTCTGCATCATGAAATAAATTTTTTACTTCACATTTCTCAGGCAATATTTATATCTTATGTATAACATTAATGGGTTGTTATTTTCCTAATGTCATATGCAACATAGAATCCAAATTCCTGAGGCCAACATCTTATATAGTATAGGTTAATCTACGTTGCTCATGAATTATAAGCCAACAATGCAATCCTCTGTTACTCAAAGAGTTCATTGAAGGGCATAGATAACACTCAAGATATTTAAGCAGGAAGGGGTTTAATATAAAACAAATTACAAGATCACTCAAAGAACTGAAGGAGCTTACTCTAAGCTAGACATCCAAGAATGACTCCAAGAATAATAAAAATAGTAAGAAAACAATTTTGTTTACAACAGCATCAGAAAAATAAAAAACATAGGAATAACTTTAACAAAAAAGTTTTGTTATGAAAATAATATTGTAAGTGCAAAATAAAAAATATCATATCAGATCCTGGCCCCAAATTTACCTAATTGCATGAGTCAACTGCACTTGAGTTTTAGCATCTAAAAATTTTGTAGCACATTCAAATCTTTCTCTCTCAACATTCAGAGAATAAATTATTTTAAAAAGCCACTAAAATTTTTTATTCTGTTAACCTAGTTAATTATGAAAAGTGACTTCCTATGCTATATATAGCTATATTCAAAATGAGTTAAGACCATGGAGTACAGAGGAGGGCTATAATAGCTAATATTACAATATATCAAGGGAAATCATTTGAAAATGATTCATAAAGCTTTCAAAATAGACAAATGGTCTCATACATACTATTACCCACAAGAGCAACTATTTCCACTTCTGACAGCTTAGAGGCACAAGAGGAGCTGATAGTAGCCACCAGCATTACTTGTTTGATTCTGTTGTACCTGCACCATTAAATCAATAAAAGACAAACCCAAGGTAGTTGCAGCTAGACACCAATTTTTCTGCTGCTTAATTTTAAACATTGGCTAAGATGAAATACACTGCAGTTGAAGTTTTCACTGCTTTTAGCAGATTCTTGTATTAAAATTCTGATTCTCATGGCTCTACAATTAGATATTTTAATTTATTCATGTATTCTGAAATGTTAGGGTTTGTAAGAAATCTGTCCCCTTGTTCTGGGAAGTTCTTCAGACCTCAAATTTTGCATAATTCAGGTACTTGGGAGTAATGAAAGTGACTTCTTTATTTCATAATTTATATATTTGGGGGAAATGAAAGCTAAACTGAACACTGGAATTTATAGGTGATTTATATCTAGGACATAATTATTTGGCCATGTAAGAATTATTTTCTATAGTGCTTAACACTCACCATACTCCCTTGCATATTTAAATATTTTGAGTATCTGCAGAGAGAGACCAAGATGGCGGCATAGGTAAACACCGCAGACTGCTGCCGCAAACAACCACTTCAAAAATACAACTAAAAGACGGAACGGACATCACCCAGAACCACAGGAAGGCTGGCTGAGGAGAGACTCTTCAACTAGAAGGAAAAATAACAGCACACCGAGGCTCAGAGGAGGCGCAGTGTGGAAAATACTCAGGTGCGGAGGTGCGCGCGCAAAGCGGGCTGGTGGCTGAGAGCGCGGTTGTCGTTTTCGGTCAGGGGGGAGTCTCAGACTCTGAGCTCCAGATACGGGCGAATCGCTGGGGACTCGGACCCAAACGGGAGAAGCGGGAGTGTCTGGCATCAGTTGGAAGGCAGCTTTCCCTCCGAGGTTTGCAGCGGTTCCGGGGGTTCTGAGAAGCAGAGCCTCTGGGAACAGGACTGAGGGCACCATAACGGCTCCCTCCGCCCGCCCTGTTGAGCCCGCCCCGCCCAAGCCCTGCGCAGAGCCATTTGCCAGATCGCCTCAGGCAAAGGCTAGATTAGCACCTCCCCAGAGGACAGAAGTTTTCCGCGGCAGACACAGCTGATTCACACAGCCAGTCGGCCTGGTGGTCAAATCCCTCTAGTATTAACTACAACAATCAAGGCTCAACTAGAACAAGACTGCGCACAAAGACCACTAGGGGGTGCACCAAGAAAGCATAAAAAATGCGGAGACAAAAAAACATGACAGAAATGGAGGATATAGAGCTAAAAATCGCAATTTTGAGGGCTTGCAAAAATGTGCTAGAAGCTGTCAATAAACTTGAGGAGAGAGTCACGAAAACTAATGAGACCCTCGATGCTATGATAAAGAACCAACTAGAAATTAAGCATACACGGACTGAAATAAAGAATATTATACAGACACCCAATAGCAGACCAGAGGAGCGCAAGAATCAAGTCAAAGATTTGAAATGCGAAGAAGCAAAAAACACCCAACCGGAAAAGCAAAATGAAAAAAGAATCCGAAAATACGAAGATAGTGTAAGGAGCCTCTGGGACAGCTTCAAGCGTACCAACATCAGAATAATAGGGGTGCCAGAAGATGAGAGACAGCAAGATATTGAAAACCTATTTGAAGAAATAATGGCAGAAAACTTCCCCCACCTGGTGAAAGAAATGGACTTACAGGTCCAAGAAGCGCAGAGAACCCCAAACAAAAGGAATCCAAAGAGGACCACACCAAGACACATCATAATTAAAATGCCAAGAGCAAAAGACAAAGAGAGAATCTTAAAAGCAGCAAGAGAAAGAGACTCAATTACCTACAAGGGAATACCCATACGACTGTCAGCTGATTTCTCAACAGAAACTTGGCAGGCCAGAAGGGAATGGCAAGAAATATTCAAAGTGATGAATACCAAGAACCTACAACCAAGATTACTTTATCCAGCAAAGCTATCATTCAGAATTGAAGGTCAGATAAAGAGCTTCACAGATAAGGAAAAGCTAAAGGAGTTCATCACCACTAAACCAGTATTATACGAAATGCTGAAAGGTATCCTTTAAGAGGAGGAAGAAGAAAAAGGTAAAGATACAAATTGTGAACAACAAACATGCATCTATCAAAAAAAAAAATAAATATTTTGAGTATCATATTATATATTTCCAAATCTGTGGTTAGGGACCACTGGTTTTACTTTCCTGTGTCCCAGAGCACCAAGCAATAAAGATTTAATTAAAAAAAAAAAGAAAAAAAATAAATATTTTGAGTATCATATTATATATTTCCAAATCTGTGGTTAGGGACCACTGGTTTTACTTTCCTGTGTCCCACCAGAGCACCAAACATCACCTCAGTCTTCAGTGACTGTATATTAGGATTGACTGTGACAAGTGGAGCTATTTTCTGAGGATGGTTAATTCACTCTTTATATAGGCATATGTGGTTTACCATAGGGTTTCTAACCATTAGGTTAAAATTGTCTTGATTATAGCACATGGCAGCATTTAGATAAACACTCAGTCTGAAAAGATGGTAAATGTGATAACTAATATATAATAACAAAAGGGTAATATGCTAATTAGACCGGATGTCTTCCGGACATCATTCCGGAAAGTCCTTCCTAACAAAGTTGGGGCTGGAGGGAAGCCAGACAAGGTCCTGGGTGCCTGCGGGTAGCCCGAGGGAAGCCAGCCCAGGTCCCAGGTGCCAGAGGGAAGCTGGTGTCGGCTGCTGGGAGAAGGAAGGCCTACTCTTGCACGAATTTTCATGCATTGGGCCTCTAGTATGTAATATTAGGGAGAAACCTCCATTCCTCTGGTTTCTTTTTTCCCTGTGGAATGACAATGACTCTATAACATCCTATCTTCTTTTCTCATCCCTTCTTTATTCCACTCATGTAAAAGGAGTGAAGTATCTGCTGTTAATTGGCAAGGATCTGGCAGGTATTGATCCATGCTTTTTAATTAGCAGAGCTCATTTATTAAACATCCTTAAGCACTAGGAATTAGTTTTGGGGTTTTTTTCTTCTTCATCCACTCAAAGCATTCTCCCCAGATCAGTATATCTGCTCAGCAGACCCAAAGTCTCTTGGGTGAGTTTTAGCAATCCTTTTGGTCTGTAAACTAAAGCTACATTCTCTGATTAGCTTTATCAATATTAAAGCTGATATTTGATCTCTCTCAGTCTCTCTTCCAACTCGTATTTCTCATCAAATTCGAAGTTCAAGATGAAAAAAGAAGGTGGGACTTACTGGTTTTCCCACACCGCAGCACCTTTATTTCTTTTCTTTTCCTCTGTTCTCTTGATGAGATTTCCAAGCAACTGCCATCCTACAGCCAAGCTGTACAACTTACGATTTGTTCACTCTTCAGTACATGTCATACAAAAAAAGCTTACTTTAAAAGGCCACACAAGAACTAAATAAATTAAACAATGAGAGCTCAAATAGTATGTGAAACTGAAATCTTAAATTTAATTTCACCTCAAAATATCTTGACTTGTGAAAGAATATCGCTCTTATTTTATTTGGCATATTATATTCTTCACTGGAACAAATAAAGTTGGGAAGTCCTATGCTATTTAGCTTTATAACTGATAAACATTAAAAAGTAATCATAAATTGTGGCAAATTATTTGATGTTTTCTAAAAAGAATTGTCTAAACTGGTAGTCTGCATAAAAACGAAAAGTCTGTTCCTGCAACAATACTTCTGGTTAAGATAGTTTTGTTTAATTATGAAAAAAATCATAATTGACTATACTTTTATTTAGTAAAATTTGCTCTGAGCTCATTAGGGATTTATTACCCATAGAAATGCAACTTTAATAAGACTAGAAGAAACGTCATGAGAAAAAGGAAAGAATAAGGCCATAACAACAACAGAAGAATACATTCTTTAGAACTCCAGTGACCTAATATTAGAGATATGGCTAAGAAAGGTTAAAATTGCAAATATGTACAAAAAATAGTTACTCTGCTAATGGAATTTTTCGTGAACAATCAATATAAAGAAGTTTTAATGTACACAAATATGGATTGTCCTTATTTTTCAAAAGAATTATAAATTACAGTTTTAAACAGAAGTATATTATAGTCTAGCAATATATTTAAAGCAATTTGTAAATAGTCAAAAAAAAAAAAAAAAAGAACTGTAACACTAAGCATGATGGCCAATTTTAGGTGTCAACTTAGATGGGCCAAGGTGCCCAGGTATTTGATAACCTGAAATCCACAGCAATATGCAAAAGAGCAGAGAGTCTGTCAAAGGGAGCTTCCCCAGGCCTCCGGCCCCCAGTGGGAGCTCCAGGGGCTTGGTTGTTGACAGAAGGGAAATAGGAACCATCAACCATTATCAAAATCCCTACTGTCAGAATCTTCCTACCTTTAAATTTATTGGTCTATTATTTTTATCTCACGTGGCTCAGATCTGTAACCTCACTGACAGAATATACAAATGAAAACCTTATTCTGTTTAATCATGCAGACATTTCTCAAAATGAATTTCCAAAGCATCATTCTTTCCCAGTCCATCCTTACACTCTCATGAGGTTAAAGTCATGCTCCATACTTAGTTAGTAACTCATTTCTTGAAGAGAAGCAGGAGATTATATAGTAACTAGAGGCCCGGTGCACAAAAATTATACTAAAACTAGAGGCCCGATGCACGAAAATTTGTGCACTCACGGGGGGAGGCCCTCAGCCCAGCCTGCGCCCTCTTGCAGTCTGGGAGCCCTCAGGGGATGTCTGACTGACGGCTTAGGCCTGCTCCCCGCCCCTCATCACCCCCATGCTTCCACTGGTGGCCTCCCTCTGCAGAAGGTGACCGGGCAGGCTGATCAGGGGATAGCACTGGCTGGCGAGCGGCTGGTCCCACCCTCCTGATCATCCCTCTGACGCTGCTGGTCACTGCGGCCGCCCTCCCCCATTGCTGTCCCCTCCATCTGCCCGCTGGCATGCACCTTGGCTGGCCTGTCATCGACTGCTCACAGGCCCCACCCCCCACCAACCGGTCGTTCCACCATTCCGTTGATTTGCATATTATGCTTTGATTATATAGGATGATATTTGCCACTTTGAGGACACATTTAAAAATAATAATGAAAACCAACAAAAAATGTTTATACTACTACTAAGCCAATATTATGAAACCTGTAAAGATTGTGTCAGGAAGACTGAATGCATAGATTTTTCATACATTTCAGTAAAATATCTGCAAATGTGTTTTATTAGTATTTGACTAATACATGTTAATATGCTGGCACTTTGCAGTGTTATGTTTATAACCCTGTGATATTGGTTCTATCATTTAAAAACCACAATCTTACCTAATTTGGAACTAACAAACGCATGAAACAGCATCCAAGTTTAGAATAGTCTTAGGTATAAACTCTGCCATGTAAAACTGTAATTCTGTCTTAACATACAAATTACAATGCTTGTGCAAATATTCTTCTTAAAAATCGAATAACCTATACTTTAAAATATACATCTTATTTGCAAAACTGCATTCCATGAAGGTGTTGAATATTCTCCCTCAGGATTCTGTGAAAATTGCACTTCTATAAATGGCAGGTATGAACCTCTTATTCAATAGGTGTGAAAAATAGATAATTGGGGTTCAGCTGCTTTGCTACAGACCTATTTTCTCTCCTTCTGTTTCCTACCAAAAAAAATCAGTCATGTGCATTTTAGAATTTTTAGAGAGTTATTTTTATTGACCTATCATTACTTTTGAATACATTGAGAAGAATTTTCAGAGTCCAAGTTTCATAAAACTTTCATAGTCCAAGAGAAATGTTATTCTTAAGTAGATTGGAAAAACTAAGAGGCAGATTCCTAATTTAAATATATTTGTAAAATTTCCTTTAAAAAAGACTGTTCATACAATTCTAGTAACAAATTTTCTTTTAATTTTGGACTTTAGTACAGAAGGTTATACAGTGGGGCCTTGACTTACGAGTGTCCCGACTAACGAGTTTTTCGAGATACGAGCTGTCTCTCGGCCGATTTTTTGCTTTGAGTTGCGAGCTAAAATTCGGGTTATGAGCCAGTTTCAGATACCCCACCGCTAGTTGGCGTAGCGAACGTCACAGTGAACGCCACAACATTAGCCCAGCATCAGGTGTCTCACTTGTTCACAATTGATTTGACATATGAGTAATTTGAGTTACGAGCTCCGTCACGGAACAAATTAAACTCGTAAGTCAAGGCCCCACTGTACCTGAAAGTAAAATGTACTTGAAAGATTCATGCAAGAAAACTCACACTTTAATCATTTTATTCTCCTTTTCCCCTATATACTACTCCCTTCCCCACCACACCCCACAACCAAAAATGCATTCAGTACTGTTGAGTGTTGTTTTTTATGTTCAGTATGTATTTTATAAAACATGTATTATTGTTTTGTGTGCATGTATTTTTAATTTATGTAATTGATATTGGGCTATACTGTTTATTCTGATTTGTTTTTAACTTTTCTCACATAAGCACTTAGTTGCTTACTTTGCTTTTTTGGTTGAATTTTTTATCATGGTAAAATTTATATGCAGTGAAATTCACAGATCTTGAGTACACATTTTGATAAGTTTTGGTAAAGTATTCATCTTTATATATATATATAAAAGCCTAAGCAACCCTTATGACCAAAGACCAAATGACCAGAATGACTGGAACAACCGGTCGACCAGTCGCTATGACATGCACTGACCACAAGGGGGCAGATGCTCAACGCAGGAGCTGCCTCCTGGTTTTCAGTGTGCTCCCACAGCAGGAGCGCTGCTCAGCTAATCAACTCAACCCGGCAGCCCACTAGCCCGGCAGCAGCCACTCACTCCCTCAGTAGTCCTGCAGGTTCCAATTGCCAGAGAATGGGCCAGACATTGACGGACTGGCACTGCCAGCCTCTTAGAAGTCAGCCTCAGGCACCTCGGCCACTTCCCCTCCCTAGACGCTTCACAAGGAAGAAACAATATAAAAGTGGCCACCAGGTGGCTCCCGACAACTGGCGCAAATGTCAGAGGACGGATCCAGATCCTGGGTTCACAAGGGCGTTCCACCGCCTGCCCGGAGAGCCAATCACATCCTAGGCCTCCACCACTCCCCTTGGGACCCACCTGTGCACAAATTTGTGCACCAGGCCTCTAGTTTGTATATAACCATTACCCTAATGAAATATAGGATAATTCCATCACTCCAGGAAATTTCCTTTTGACTTCTCCACCACTATTTTGATTTCTATCAACAATTTGCAAATAAACTTTAGAAATCAGAAGCCCTGGTCGGGTGGTTCAGTTGCTTGGAGCATTGTCCTGTGCAGTAAAAGTCTGCAGTTTCAATTCCTGGTCAGGGCACTTCCCTGGTTCAATTCCTGGTCAGGCAAATAAGTATAGGAGGTAACCAATATATGTTTCTCTCTCACATCAATGTTTCTCTCTCTCTCTCTCCCTTCCTCTCTTTCTAAAATCAATTAAAAAACAATAACATATTCTCAAGTGAGGATAAAAAATTACAAATCAGAAGATATTGAAAGTTATTCCTTCAAGAGCATGTGAGAAAATGATCAAATTGTATGATGAAAGATCAGTTTACAAGATTTAATTCTGAAATTCTGTAATTGCACTTTGTGATATTTTGACTGTTGGAAGAATCTTTTGACAAAGCTCCCACTTTTAATAAGGACAGCTTTACTTCTTCTTTTCCAATTTGGATGCCTTTTATTTCTTCTTCTTGACTAATTGCAATGGCTAAAACTTCCAGTACTATGTCAAACAGGAGTGGTGAGAGTGGGCACCCCTGTCTTGTTCCTGTTCTTAGGGAAAATGGTTTTAGTTTTTGTCCATTGAGTATGATGTTGGCTGTGGGCCTGTCATATATGGCTTTTATTATGTTGAGGTATGATCCTTCTATTCCCACCTTGCTGAGAGTTTTTATCAAAAATGGGTGTTAGATTTTGTCAAATGCTTTTTCTGCATCAAATGATATGACTATGTGGGCTTTATCTTAGTTCGATAGTGAATATTCTCTTTTTTTTTGTAATTTATCTTTATTGTTGAAAGTATTGCAGATGTCTTCTTTGTTCGTTTGTGTTTTTTTTCCCATTGACCCCCTACAACCTGTACCCGCCCCTCCCAGGCCTTCACTACTCTATTGTCTGTGTCCATGGCCTATGCATATATGCATTTAAGTTCCCTGGTTAATCACTCCCCTCCCACACTCCCACCTCCACCTTCCCTCTGAAATCATCAGTCTGTTCCATGCTTCTATGTCTCTGAATCTATTTTATTCATGAGTTTATTTTGTGCATTAGATTACACATATGAGTGAGATCATGTGATACTTACCTTTCTCTGACTGGATTATTTCACTTAGTATAATACCCTCCAGGTTCATACATATAAGAGTTCTTTCTTTTTAAAAGCTGCATAGTACTCCATTGTGTAAATGTACCACAGTTTTTTTTTATCCACTCATCTGCTAATGGACCCGTGGGCTGTTTCTAAATCTTAGCTATTGTAAAATGTGCTGCTATGAACATAGGGGTGCCTATATTCTTTCTAAGTGGTGTTTATGGTTTCTTAGGATATATTCCTAGAAGTGGGATCACCGGGTTAAATGACAGTTCCATTTTTAATTTTTTGAAGAAACTCCATATAGTTTTACATAGTGGCTGCTCCAGTCTGCATTCCCACTATCAATGTACTAGGGTTCCCTTTTTTCCACATTCTCACCAGCACTTGTGATTTGTTGATGGTAGCCATTCTGACAGGTGTGAGGGGATACCTCACTGTTGTTTTAATTTGCATCTCTCTGATGATTAGTGACTTTGAGAATTTTTTCATATGAATCTTGGCCTTCTGTATGTCAAGTTTGGGAAAGTATCTATTTAGGTCCTTTGCCCATTTTATTCTCTTTTATATGGCAAGCTATGAGAGAAATCAAATGAAAAGAAATAAAATATTATTAACTAAGTGGGTCCTAATTTTTCAACCATAATAAAAATACTTAAAGGGGAAAATCACAGTGGCCATCTTGAAATTTAGCATTACAAGCTAAAATGATCTCTTTACTGACCCCAGGGAGGCCACTAGACTGTACCGGTACATTTACAACTAGTTTTAAAATCACTGAAGGCCAGGGAGGGTTGGGGGGATGGGAAAGAGATCAACCGAAGGACTTGTATGCATGCATATAAGCATAACCAATGGACACAAGACACTGGGGGGTATGGGAGGCTAGGGGAAGGTCAAAGGGAGAAAAAAAAAAGGAGACATATATAATACTCTTTGTAATACTTTAAGCAATAAAACAATTAAAAAGAAACAAAACTTCAAAAAAATGAGCACTCGGAATACAAGTATGAGGGTGCAAGACACATAATTACGATAAATGTACTTACTATGTTTGAAGAGTTATAAAGAAATCAAAGTAAGACTTACTGGAGAAAAGTGGAAAAAACAAAGTAATCTAAGGTCTATAACTTTTTTTGAAAATACAACCTCAACAATAAGAACTCTAAATATGGATTTAACAGCATATTACAAACATAACTAGTCACTTGCTGGAAGATATGTCTGAAGAAAATTTCCGGAAGTAAGTATAAAGATATTTTTTAAAGCAAAAGAAAAATGCAAAAAAAAAAAAGAGTAAATACCCATGGTATAGAGGGGAAAAAGTACAATATATGTGTATGTGTAATTGGAGTGGCAGAAAGAAAGGAGATAGAAGATGGGTAGGGATAAAACTAGAAAAGAAATGGTGAAATTTTCAAAGTTTATCTTTTAAAAATCAAGCTTTTCTGAGAGAATAAATCAAAAGGAAAGCACACTTGATTTCCATTTCCAGCTACATTCACCAAATAGTGTTAAATAATATATAAATATTACATAATATATAAAAATTGTTTTAGATATATTAGACATTAAGAAATGAAGGACAATGATTCCTGAGAGTCAGGAAATAAATGAGCTGAGGCCCAAAACTGCCAGTTTCTTTTTTTCCCCGAAAAAGAATTTTCCAAGTCATGCACAAGGAATGGGATTTCAGTTCCCTGAGGTGAGAAGACAAGAGCTGCAAGGCCAGGGAGTCCTAGACATCTAAGTATACAAAACAGAATCTCAGAGACAAAAAGGGTGCACCAATAGAGTGTCCGGAGACCTGCAGAGGCTCCTCAAGTCTTTAGCTGAGGACTGATAAGCACATGTGTGTGAGGAAACTATCTGAACACAGAGAAAGAACCACTGGAAAAAATTAGAGGGCTCACTCCAGCCAAAATGATAATTCTCATATATAAAAATACACAAAATGTAAAAATACAACACAAAAATATGCAGCATTATACAAGACAAAATTCACAAAATCTAACATCTGATAAGAAATGACCAGATAGCCAAAGAAAAAGGAGAATGTTGTCCACAATAAGGAGAAAAAGTAAAGTGAAAGAAACTGACAGCAATAACACAGATAGAACTAGTAGCAGACAAGGACATTAAAACACTTCTGTAACTGTACTTTATAATTTCAAAAAATGTAAGAAATACTGCCTTGTTAAAAAGATATAAGGGGGATATAAAAATAGACCCAGTGTTTTTAAAAATGAAAATGTCACATATCCGGAAAATACACAGGTTGTGATTAATGGCAGATTGGACATGGAAGCCAAAAAGATTTTTGAATTAGAAAACCAACTAACACTATACAAAAAGAAACACAGGAAAAAAAATGACAAAAAAAATAAATGAACAGTGTGTGAGTGAGCTCTTGAACATTTTCACAGTGGCTAATACACATGTGCCCAAAGTTCACAAAGAAGTAAGAAACAGGAGGGGGAAAAACACATATGGTGAGCAATTTTTCAAATTTGATGAAAACTACAAACCTCACAAATCAAAAAATCTCAAATAACCAACCACAATCACAAGAAACAAATAAAACTACATCAAGGCACATCCTAATAAAATTGCTTAAAACTAGTGGTATAGGGATACTCTTAAAACCAACCATGTTAAAAAATATATATAATATGTATAGATGAAAATAAATATAGGTGGCAGCATATTTTTTACTGGAAACAATGCAACCCAAAAGATAGTAGAGCAACATCACTATTAAAGTACAGGGGTGTCAACCTAGACTTACTCTTTCAGCAAATATATTTTTTTTAAATTAAGAAACACTAAGGTGCCCTGGCAGGTGTGGCTCAGTTGGTTGGGTTTCCTCCCACACACTGATAGGTTGCCGGTTTGATTCCTGGTTCAGGGCACATGACTGGTTTGCAGTTCAATCCCCTGTAGGGGGTGTGCAGGAAGCAGCCAATCAATGATTTGCTCTCACAATCTCTCTCTCTCTCTCTCTCTCTCTCTCTCTCTCTCTCTTCTTCCTCTCTCTAAACTTATATTTTTTAAGGAAAAACTAAGGCTGGGGAACAATTTTATCTATCTTTTTAGCATTGATTCAACATTTAAATCAGTTTGGAGGCCCTACAAATTAATCCATATTTTCAAAATGTCTAAGAATGATTCTACATAAGTTATAATTTTTAAGTCACATTCATTTACCTTGTACTTCCCTGATAATTATAAGTGACTGTAATAAGAAGTGATGGACTAAGGACACCAGAAAAATATTATTCCTGCTAGAAGCACAAGCCTGTCATCATGCACCAACTTTAAAAACAAACAAAAGCATGATTTTATGGGTGAATATATAATGATCCAAAAACAATCTGAAAAACATTGCTATGCTGACTAATGGTCAAAATGTTTTTGTAGAAATTCTCAAAACAAGTTTGTGAGACAGTGTTACCCTTCTTGTCCTTTTTTTGGCTTGTGTTTGATGTTAGTTATTTTAATCAGTGTTTTTTTTCAAGCCTAATGATGATGTTTGCTAATCTCGCCATGTTACATCAAATTAATTTGAATACCCTCTGACACATCTAAATAGCAATTACAGTAAATATTCATCATGTGGAAATAATAATGGCATCTTTAAATGTTCTGGGTTTTTTTATGAGCTCTCTTTACCACAAAGAACCATCACCCAATATGGTACTAAAAGCAAAGGATGGCCATAGCTGAATTTTATCTCACAATGACTGAAGAAAAGGAGAACTGTGAGAGTGCCTGTGATTAGCTCTGAATAACTCACTTGCAAAGCTTAAAGGCTTATCAAACATGTTGGGAATAGCAGAACCTGGGTTTATGATTACTCAGATAATATTTTTAACATGCAATCAACTAAGTAATTATGAATTGACTAGATAAATAAAACATCTTTTAACTGCTAATTTCTGATGCAATGAAATTTCAAATTGAATAGTTTTCTACTACTTCCAGGTATTTACCAGACTTATAAGGTAAAAATGGAAATTCCTTTTCACATGTTAATTATACAGAGAAAATAAAGAAACTTTGCAGAATGCTGTTATATGATTACTGATTTACAGAAAAAATTTATCTTGTCACATGCAGTTAGTATATCATTTTTATGTGTTATTATCAAATGTAAGAGAAGTAAAATAAAGACAAAGGGGCAAAGGTGCATAAAATCTAATGATAAAAGATGATGTCACTGAGATTTTTTTAAATGTGCTTTATTGGTTGGGTGGTGCTTGCTTTTGGCATATATTTTTGCCTTTCATGTTTAAAATAAACTTTAAAAATTAGAAAAATAACTAGATCTGCTACTTGTTGTGATCATTTTTCTTCTAGCCACTCTTCTCATTAGCATTTACTTGGATAAAGTATAGATTCCAAGAATTAGTGACAGTAATTTTAATTTTTTAAGTGCACAATTTCTAAATAAAGAGAAAAACAAAACAAGGAAAGCTCAATGAGTTAAGTGAAAAGCAGGAATGCTAACAAAATAAACAACAACAAAAACACCCCAAATTTCAGAAAAACAATAATGTAGGTCTGGATAAATGCAGTGTCTGTTAGTTAGATTGACTTTATAGCCTATTTGGGGCACAATTCACACATTTTTCTTTTTTTAAGCCTTTTCTTAAGATTCCATTAAATATTGAGATTAAAGGGTACACTGGTTCCATTTTCCTGGCAAATACAAGAGTTTCCATTTTGTCAAAAATTGGGAAATAAATTTTTCTTATAATTATTGTCAAGAAACATTTCCTAAGAGATATCAAACTGACTGCCCCTGGAAGGGACACCTTTCTCCATCTGTTCTTCCTCCAGAGAGTGTTTCCCTTGCCACCTCTGTACCCTCTAGCAATGAAAACACGTTTGAACAAAATAAAATTAAGAATCTGCACAACAGACACCCACTGCCTTTCACAAACATGTCAAAGGAATGCCACTGGCACAACTTTAATTTAGATGCAATTAGACTTGGACCTGTGTTTTATTTGCTGAATTTGGTCCTTTTGTTGAAGATCCTTCTACTTCACCAGAATATTTATTTCAAAAGTACCATAAAAATTGTTCTTATAAAAACACATGATTTTTCAGAAACTCTTCATAAGCAAAGAGACCCCTTTTTTCTCCTTGACTCCTAATGATGAGCATGAGTGAATGTACACCCATAATGGGCCAAACCACAGTTTCCAAAAGTAACTGTGAGGAAGTTGAAATTCTGAAAAGAAGTTTAAATAGAAGCATTAATTCTACTAATAATTGTAGGTGGATGGTTTCTAGAAAGAGTTTGAATAAAACAACATAAAATTAAAAGTGAGCTGAAGATCAAAATAGATGGTTTCCTTTTTTTTCTGTCTTGGTGGAAAAAAATAGGAAAATCTAACTATGATCACTAAAATCTGTAAAAGTCCCAGTTCATGTTGATGAAGAAGATTTTCTCTGGATGGACTATATAGGCTGTGGGGCAGAATGGAAAGCTCAGTAAGTACCAAATCTATATATATAAAAGCCTAAGTGACCAGTTGACTGGTCACTATGATGTGCACTGACCACCAGGGGGCAGACACTCAACGCAGGAGCTGCCCCCTGGTGGTCAGTGTGCTTCCACAGCCAAACTCCTGTGAGCAGCCAACCTCCCGCAGTCCCTCCCCTGAGCCGGCCAGCCCCGATCGGCCCCTATCGGGACTGGGTGAGATGGCCCCTGATCGCTGGGATTGCCGGCCAGGCTGAGCAATCCCACCCATGCACAAATTCATGCACCGGGCCTCTAGTATTGTTATATAATCTACTAGCAACTGGAAGAGATTGGAAGTCGATGTCAGTTAAATTAACAAGCTAAGGTTTCCCAGGGAAAAGTCTCAGAATACAGGTGACTGAGCAGTATAAAGGTGGAAGTAAAAAAATGTTCCTTCATAAGTTGATGGAGAAAACACAGACCAGACTATGAATTTAAAAATGTAATATATAAGGAGAGAAATGACCCTGGTGATCTAATCATGAAATTAATCATTGATGCTTTAGTTTTTGTACAAATAAGCAAGAATAAAAAGTCATAATATTAAATGGTACATCAATTCAAGTACTTTAATTCACCAGTGATTATAATGCACATCTTACAACAGTGTCAAGAACAAATGTACCAGGAAACCTTGTGGTATTTACACCAATAAATTCATACTCTATCCTATATATCATTATTTATTTTTGTGAAATGAGAAAAAATATAAACAATAAGGGAATAACCAATTACCCTAATAAATATCCTCAAGGAAATATTGTGCAAGAATTAAAGATGTTTATTAAATTTACAATAACATAAAAATCTTTTATAATGACAAACTAAAAACACAGAACAAAATTTTGCATAGAGGTTTTGGTAAAAAATATGTAAAGTAAACCACAGACTATGCATAGAAACAACCAAAATAGTAACTAAAGTTTTCTTCAGGAGCAGATACCATCAATGATACGTTTCTCTTCCTCTCAGTTTTATATATCTTGTAAATTACAAATTATAGAGTAAAATTTATAAGATATAAGATTTTCTTTAGGATCACTTAGGCTATGCAAAAGTGTCCATTTCCCTTTCCAGATATTATTTAATATTACTGCATTTACTTACCTCTTCTCTATTTTTTTCTTTTTAAAAAAAATATATTTTATTGATTTTTTACAGAGAGGAAAGGAGAGGGAGAGAGTTAGAAACATCAATGAGCTGCCTCCTGTACACCCCCTACTGGGGATGTGCCCACAACCAAGGTACATGCCCTTGACCAGAATCGAACCTGGGACCTTTCAGTCCGCAGGCCGATGCTCTATCCACTGAGCCAAACCAGTTAGGGCCCTGTTCTCTTGAGGTAGAAATTCTTCTATATCCCCATCAGCTTCTATCTCATTAGCTTCCTCTTCAGTTTGGCTTTAAATGAACCAAACATAATCAATTAATAAACAGTTAATGACAGAGAATACTCATTTTGCTTTTCACTTTTTAACAGATTATATTTTTAAATTAATTAAACTATTTGAAATTGTATTGCTTCCCCCAGTATCTATACTCTATCTTTTTAATATACTCTTCAACCAAGATCCAATTCATGTAAGCATACTACCACTAAAATATGATAGTAGAAGCAAGAGTGTCATCGAAAAAAGAAAGGACTCTTACCATTTGCAACAGCATGGATAGACTGGAGAGCATTATGCTAAGGAAAACAAGTCAGTCAGAGAAAGAAGTATCACATGATCTTATTCATATGTGGAATCTAATGAAAAACATAAACTGATGAACAAAAATAGATCCAGAGACACAGAAGCATTGAACAGACTGTCAAACCTGAGGGAAGGCAGGGGAGGGTGGGCAGGTGGGAAGAGATCAAACAATGAACTTGTATGCATATATGCATAACCCATGGACACAGACAACAGGGTGGTGAAGGCCTGGTACGGGGGTGGACTGGGAGGGGTCAATGAGGAAAAAAGGAGACATATGTAATACTTTCAACAACAAAGATAAAAAAAAGTGTCATGGAAGTGTTGACTTACAGAAAACTTCAGGACATTCTAATTTAGTTTTTTAGGCTACCAACAATAAAAACTTTAAAACAATTTATCCCATTAAACCTGGAATTTAGTTTGCTTCTTTCTTTCTTAATTTTATAAATATCCTCTCATTTTAAAGCTTTCTTGAATTCTCTTCAGTTTTCACATAATTATTTTCATAGTCTTTCCATTATCTTTAATGCATACAAATAACAAGGTGGCTAGTCACAGTTAATGTAGCTGAAGTACACAGGTCTATTTTATTACTTATATTTTGTACAGTCACAAACTTTATATTATTTTTCTTAATTATGTTAATGAAGATGCTTAAAGGCCAAAGTTCTAGTACATCCTTATATTCTAATGATTTAAAATTTATGTCTAAATTTTCTTAGCCCTTCTATGCTTAGTTCAAATAAAAATATTCCAACACGTGAATGAATGAAAAGAAATGTAATGAGAAAATTTGTGACTGGTGCAAGTGCTTCTATTTGCTTACTGACAATCCTACTTTTACTTACATATAGTAGGTATTTCAATTTATAAAATCTGAAGTCATCATGGAAATCAAAATTATAAAGTCAAATGAAACTGAAAGTGCTAAATGAATATATATTGTAATTGATAAGTAATATGCTATGATGAAATTTCTTATGATTAGGATTTTGTATTGAGGGCTCCTGATCTTTAGCTCAGCCATCTATAATTATTGAACAAACTAGTGGCCCGGTACACAAATTTGTGCACATTGAAAGGAAATTAATTAGAAGAAATATTTTAATATCACTATTTGCCCTTTCTCTATAATAGAAGTGTCAACCAAATTCACGATCGACAATGACAGATCGAAACACATGCGTGTAATTGGTGCCAGTGAGAGCTTTATATGTATCGCACAGGCACTTAGCCTTTTTTAGATATAGAATGAACTTGCTTAATTAGACCTGCTTTCTGATGTAGCTAAACTTTTTACAGCCCAGTGAAGCACCCCAACTTCTCTTTCAGGTAATTGACAGCAATACAGCAGTAAATACCAACACGAACCAGATTATTATTGTAGATCATGCAGGGAGAACAAAGGGTAAAATATTTAACTGCAGCAGCGTTTGACTATATTCTGCGCAGTGAGAAAACCTGAAGTCATTTTCAAGGTCCACCATTTCTTACTTCTTTTCAGTAGGGTCAAATTTCTAAACTTTCTAAATCTCCGTTTTCTGGCTAATGAAAAGAAAATAGGATTCTACCGAGTCTCCTATCTACCTACTCCAGGACTTCTGTGAGGATCAAATGAGATGAGGCACAGGAAAACGCTTCACAGACATGTGGTTACAGTGTGAAATGTTTCCACCTGGCCATAAAGCAAGTCGGGTTCCTGGGCTGAAGAAACTGCAAGGAGGCTACTCATTGCTAGGGAGAGGAGCCGGAGGTTGCTACGTGATGTCATTACCCAGCACCCACAGCCACCGTTTCTGGGCTGGGCTGGGCTGTGGGCCGCATTTTGCACCATGGGGTCTTGGCAGCGTTGGCTGTCATTCTGGGGTGGTGACAGTGTCCCACTTGGGGAAAGCCAACTGTTGCTTTGTTGGTGCCAGATCTGCACTACTGTTTCTCTGTAAATGACCAGTGTGTGTCATGACAGCTTCTGCATTGAGCGTCTGCCCCTTGGTGGTCAGTGCGCGTCACAGGGACTGGTTGAATGGGCGGATGGACACTTAGCATATTAGACTTTTATATATAGACTAGGGGCCCGGTGCACAAAAATTTGTGCACTGGGGGGGGGAAGGGGGGTCCCTCAGCCCGGCCTGTGCCCTCTCGCAGTCTGGGACCCCTCGGGAGATAACGACCTGCTGGCTTAGGCCCGCTCCCGGGTGGCAGAGGGCAGGCCCAATCCCTAGGTGCAGCCCCTGGTCGGGCTCAGAGCAGGGCTGACTGGGGAGTTGGGGCACTACCCCCTGTCATGCACAGAGCAGGGCGGATCGGGAGGTTGCGATGCCACCCTCAGTCACGCTCAGGGGAGGGCCAATTGGGGGGTTGGGGCACCGCCCCCTGTCACACTCAAGGCAGGGTCGATGGGGAGGTTGCGGTGCCACCCCCTGTCACGCACAGAGCAGGGCCGATCAGGGGGTTGAGGAGCTCCCCTGTCACTCACAGAGTAGGGCCAATAGGGGAGTTGGGGCA
>NW_005357764.1:3568882-3569675 GCF_000412655.1 Myotis brandtii | reverse complement strand
GGGCGACTGAAGCTCCAAACTTCTCCTTTTTTTCTTTTTTTTTTTATTCTGGCATTTATTTACCTTCTATGCCTGTCACTGGAGCTGAGAGCTGGCTTTCTCTCTGAGGCTCGGCTGCTGAAAGCAGGTTTCTGGCCTTTGTTTTCTGTATTTGAAACAATGTTGCGACTCCAGCTCTGAGATCCCGGCTGACTGACAGGAGGTTTCTGGGGTTTTGTTTATCTTCTATAAATGTTACAATGTTTCCAACTGAAGCTCAGAGGCCGGCAAGGCAGACGGGGAACGTTGGAGTCCTCTGTCACTGAAGGAAGCAAGCCTCCCTGTTCGCATCAGCTGCCTGGCTGCCGGCCGCCATCTTGGCTGACAGTTAATTTGCATATCTCCCTGATTAGCCAATGGGAAGGGTAGCGGTCGTACGCCAATTACCATCTTTCTCTTTTATTAGTGTAGACTAGAGGCTCAATAGATGAAAATTCGTGCAAGAGTAGGCCTTCCTTCCTCCGGCTGCCACCACCGGCTTCCCTCTGGCACCCGGGACCCAGGCTCCTTCCCTCCTCCCACCACCAGCAGGCACCCAGGACCTGGGCTGGCTTCCCTTGGGCCACTGGCAGGCACCTGGGGCCTGGGATGGTTTCCCTCGAGCTGCCCACCAGGACCCGGGCTGGCTTCCCTCCAGCCCTGGCTTTGTCAGGAAGGACGTCTGGAATGACATCTGGAAGATGTCTGGTCTAATTAGCATATCACCCTTTTATTATTATAGACTAGAGGCCCGGTGCACAAAAATTTGTGCACT
>NW_005357764.1:3555527-3568374 GCF_000412655.1 Myotis brandtii | reverse complement strand
CCCGCCCTGCCTGCAGTATGCAAATTAGCTGCCATCTTTGTTGGCGGTTAATTTGCATATCGCGCCGATTAGCCAATGGGAGGCGTAGCGAAGGTACGGTCAATTACCATGTTTGTCTATTATTAGATAGGATAACTAGGGTCCCAGTGCACGAATTTATGCACCTTGAAAGGATCTGTGGGCCATGAGGCTGCGGTAGGCACAGGGATGGGTCCTCTGTGCCCCTGCCCAGCCCCTCCCTGTCTGCTAGCAGCCCCACTTCTGCTGCCACTGCTCCCACTTGCTGATGGCGTGGAGCAATTGGGGCCGGTGCTGTCAGCGGGTGGGAGTGGTGGCTGCTTCCCCAATCGCCCCTTAGGAGCAGAGGGAAGTGAAGAAGCTCTCAGGGGTAATCAGGGCCAGCAGCTGCTGCTCACACCCACTGATGACACCAAGTGACTGGGACCAGCACTGGGCAACATGGTGTGCAGGAGCACAGAATTTTCAGTAACCACCAGAGGCTCACCCCAATGACAGCTATTGGTGCCCCACCTTGGTCTGGTGCCCCCATTCACCTGCTCCACCATCCCGCTGTGGCCAAAGCCTGCCATGTTCCACACAAGCCCCCTGGTGGTCAGCGCACGTTATAGCAACCGGTTGTTCGGTTGTGCTAGTCTATTTGCATATTAGCCTTTTATTATATAGGATAAGATGGGAAGGGAATAGGAAAGGAATTCTGTTCTGATTTAAGAATCTATAATACAACCAAAGGACTTATATCAATTCTGTATACATCATGATGGTAGTGTGCCTCACAGTTTTATTAGTAATACTTTTATACAAAATGTTGTCCACTCCATGTTTTTTGTTGTTGTTTTCTTTGTCATAGAATTTCACTCCCTTGATGTAGTTGTCTTCCAAGGACAAAGAAGCAGAAAATAGGGTACAGAATAGTTAAACCTTTGAACATGGAGCTAAGTGGTCAGCTTTGCTGCTTGGTTGTTGGGTAACCTGGACCAGCTACTTCTCTGAATCGCAGAGTCTACATCTAAAAAAGTGATAACTGTATCTTTTCACTTCTCAGTAGTTTTGAGTCTCAATGAAATTATGTTGGTACAATCACACTGAAAAGGTATAGTAATATTGGTACCAGCCATTTTATTATACCTGTTTTCTTACAGTATTTAATATCAGAGTGTAGAAGCTTATAATTATTTCAGATATTTTATGATGCATATGTATAAGACAGCCATATAAATTATTGCCTAAAATATATAATAAATACTCCAGACAGCAGGTGTATGATTAACCAATTTATAACTACTGAACTGGATGAGTTTTTAGCATATCATTAGGCACAAATGAATTCCAGAAAGTAATTTAACACTTTAAAATTGCCTGCTTGCCAAATGCCATGCATATATAAAAAGGATTGAAATGGAATATTAGGTCATTATTTGAACAATTTAAGCCATAACAGCATTTTTATGTCTTTAACAAGTAATGGCTTTTGAACTTAATTTCACCTTTAAAAAATATACACTTGATCTGTTTTTCATTAATTTCCTAAAAACTCTACTTAGTCCTGTACATAAATTTTCTATCATAGTAACAATCCTATGCAGCAGGTATTATCATCTCCATTTTTTCAGATAAAGAAACTGAGTTCCCAGAGCTTACACAAGGCTTTCCCTGCAACAGTCATAAATAAGCTACATTTTGGTGACTAAGTACGATAATAAAGATGTTCTTCCTAAAGTTGTAATGAAAAGCAGAATTTGTGTGAATCCAAAGCCAATGTACTTAAATACTAATTCCATGTCAATTACTAAATATAGTATCTGCCATATAGCAATTGTTCAAAAATGGTTGCTATCATTGTACTTAATAACATCTCTATATATAAAAGGCTAATATGCTAAGTGTCCCTCTTACCGTCCAAATGGTCGCCATGACGCACACTGACCACCAGGGGGAAGATGCTCAACACAGGAGCTGCCGAGCTGCAGTGACTTGGCAGCAGCGGTTCTAGGGTGACGCACCCTGAAACCAGAGAGGAGGGAGCCTGCCGCATGATTCCACCTTCGGCCGTGGGTTATGTTGTTGCTGGGGCACTGTTGGCCCTGAATCTGGTTTACTGCACACTTGCATTTGCATTCCACACCCGGTATGACAGCAACTTTGCAGAGTGCCCTTTTGCACTCCGGGACCCCTTTGGGGATGTCAGAGAGCCGGTTTCAGCCTGATCCCCGTAGGCCAGGCCGAGGGACCCCACCTGCTGGAGGGGCCCTGCTCACTCCGCAGATGCTGGGGAAGGACTGCGGAGGTTGGCTCCAGGGTGTGTCCGGCCTATCTTGCCCAGTCCTGCCCCGCCGGCCATCTTCTAATTAATTTCTTTTCAATGTGCATGAATCCGTGCACTGGGTCACTAGTTTATAATAATCTCAGACAAAATCATAAGGGACACCGAGTGAAGTCTATAAACATTTTTTTCATTTTATAATATTATCAATAATAGTCTAATAATATTTTGAACAGAATAATGAAAAGCCAATCATATTGGCAAAGTAGAGTGATTTTTTTCTCATAATTTTACAGCTCACTTATGTGAATGCTGTAAATTAATCAAATTTCCTGAGCTTTACAGAAAATCAGAATAAAACTGCCCAGTGTTCTCTCAAGAGAGACCATTACATTGCAGCATGATTAGATGAATAACTTCATTGTGTGAGAGAAAAGGGAAAGTCACTTAATTTGTAAAAGTGATAAATTACTTCAAGTTAAAATTGACTTAATCAGTAAGCACACATTTCAGAAAGAAGGAAGTTCAAATCTTCACTAGACGTACAGTGCCTTTTAAAAACAAGGTTCTCCATTATCTTCAGTTTAATGGAACATTAAATATAGAGTTGGGCAAAAGTAGGTTTACAGTAGTTTGTATGGAAATAACATAATAATAAATAAAATACAAGAACATACTCTGTGTTCCCGTACTCACAACTATAAACCTACTTTTGCCCCACCCTGTATTGCCAACTGAAGAATATTTCTGTTAAAATCGTATTCATTTATAAAGTAGTTTTAGAAAGTAATTAGCTATTGAAAATCACTAAATATCTATTATTTTTAGTATTCTACTGATAACTGTGGCAAAAGACTCAATTGTTTGATTGTAGATGATTTGGATAGCTAAGCAAAATAATCAGAAACGCCGAAAACAGACTCCTTCCTAACTCATTTATTTGGTGCCTCTGCCTATGCTGGCCTTGTGCCGACTATCAATAAATTCTTCCTAAGGTGTTCATTACAGTAGACCCAGTAAGGTGATAATCTATACAAAAGTCATCTAATTTTCCATCCACTGCAAAAAGCCTGTTGCTCAGTGTTGCTGCATAGTTTTGCACTACCTCTTCTACTGGGTCAGCTCAGCCTACTGGTCTTTTTGAGAGTTGATATTGCTATCTTCCTCTTTATCACACACACAAGAAAATTCTCCTTTCTTCTATTCATGTGGAACAAAGTAAAAAATTGTATTCCCCCCGAATTCTTATGTACTCACTAACTACCTTAGCCTATGTAAGGAGGAATTTTGCGACCTACTTTGGCAATCCACTGTACTAACCCACAGCATTCCTTAGAATGATAGTCGCTGCTCTAAACAATCACTGGGGTTAAATTGGGAAATTTATTCATTTCTCTAGTTCTTGGGTTATTTTAGCAACTCTGGAGTAGTGAAGCCAGTGATTTGGGGTTTCAACAAAATTGTGCTCTGGGGAATAACATGGTGACCTGGACTACGTCAGGATTTACTGGCTTGGTCCAGTTGGAATATAAGAAAGTTGTGAGTGCACGCATGCGTACACACACACAGCTGTACACATGTTGGGTTAAAATGGTTTTTCATGACAGCCAGCACATTTTTTATTTTAAACTATCTTTTAAAATAGTTTTTTTCTAGCCCAAATTCTGCTAAAGAAAGCCAAACAGTTTAGCTTACATCTTGCTATATGGATAATAAGTATATAAATTATGCAACATCAATTCAGTTGAAGGTAAAAAAAAAATTAGACTTAGGGCCCGCCTCGGCTCCAGCTCAGGCCCCGCCCCCGCACACAAAAAAATAGACTTAGTATAAGGAATTAAAATTGCAAGTATTTAAGATAATTATAATAACTCATCTTTATTTAGTTTTTATATGTACTAGGCACTACGCTAAGTGCCACTCCTGAAATATTTCATTTGTTGCTTTTAGCAACTTTGTGAAGTTGACTCTATTATTATCTCTATTTCTAAAATATTAAGAAATAAGCTCAGAGAGGTTCAGTCACTTGCCAAAAGTACACAGCCAAAGAGTGGCAAAGCTGGGATTAGAAGATAAATCTGCCCCTGCCTGACACCAAAGGTAAAGCTTACAGGATCTAAAAGCCTTACCTTTCTGGCAATTTCTCCCCTAGTTCTGTGTGTCTCAACTACTCTGGCCTTCATGCAATTTCTCAGACTCTTCATGTTCCTTCATATGTCAGGATATCTCTACATAATGTACCTATTCCTTGACAGTCCCTATTATAATATTTTATAATCATACTTATTGTGATTATCTGATTAATTTCTTTCTCCATCATTAATGAGGTTAAATACCATGTCTACCTTGCTTACCATTATTTGAAAAACAGTATGAAGTGCTCAAAATGAATTCTGGAGCCAGACTGCCTGGCTTCTGGCTTTGCTGGTTTATGTTACCCTGGGTGAGTTATTTAACTTTTGTCTCAAGTTTCATATCTATAAAATGGGGATAATAATATCTACTTCAGGAGAAGTAGTGAGAAGAAAAAAAGTACTTTAACCATATCCTGGTACCAATTGGATTTAATAAAAATCAGCTATTATTATTTTTATCTATTTATGACACCTGTCACATTTCTGGTCAGATAGTAGGCACTCAAACATTTTTAAAATAAATACACATGCATGCATGCATGAATAAGTGGGTGAAAGACTAAATCTGCTGGAGTTATCCCAATATCTTATCTGGTTTCATCACATCATAGCTACTCAGGCTTTGACACTGCCTACCAAAAATTTAGCCACTGATTAGTGCTACTTAATCCTGCATCAAGGAACAAAGATCATCTCTTCAGATGCTCTTGAAAAAGGAGACCAGAGGCCATGGATCTGATCTCACCACTTATAATTCTAACAAAGAACTTAGAATTACTGTTTGGTACTAGCATCTTCAAAATATATATATATATATATATTTTTTGTCTTCTAAGAAAGTGGGAACGAATACAGGAAACTCATCACCTACATTTTGGACTTAGAAAATGTGGATATACTGAAAATTGCCTTACAGGTATGAAATCAACAGCATCCCCTCTGATAATCACACTGTACATTGAGCTTTCATATCAATGTACACACCATGTTTCAAAAACTTAACATACATAATCCCCACTCATCATAACAATCCTAAAGGGAAATTGCCATTATTTCAATTTTATCATGGAGAAAACAGAACTTCATAGAAGTTAAGAAATTTGAGCAAACTCATATAGCAAGGAAGGAGTATGATTGGAGTATTACATCACCCTATTTATTCGTGTGTATTTTACTCTACTCGGGAGTTAAATTAGCAAAATACAATCTAAAGGAAAGATAACTGTTAAAAGGTTACATTTTTAACATAGTGAAGGCAATTAGGAAAGATGTTAATAACAAAATATGACCAGTAAATGTGGTTTGCCTTCAAATGTCAAAGATAAAAATATACTAGGTTATTTTTGGCATCTTTATTGGACAGCCCATTCTTTGGGAACAACTAAGGCAATAGTTTTAATCATGCTTCTTCAGGAACACAGCTAAGATTTAGTGAGTAGATTAAAGTGTGAAGCTCCTATATGCATCTTTCTCTTATAAAGAATATGTTATATCCTGTCATTATCATCATATTTGCAGAAAGGTACAATTTTATTGGCTTTAATAATGTGTGACAAGTAAGATCTTTCTAATAGAGAAACCCTGGAGGCCATCTGTTCAAGGGGAATAGGCTATTCCCAAGTTGACTATTCTACCACAAAAAGTATTTATTTTCAAACTGAATCTTTTTTTTTTATTGCTTAAAGTATTACAAAGAGTATATGTCTCCTTTTTTTCCCCTTGACCTTCCCCCGGCCTCCCCTACCCACCAGTGTCTTGTGTCCATTGGTTATGCTTATATGCATGCATACAAGTCCTTCGGTTGATCTCTTACCCACCCCCCCAACCCTCCCCAGCCTTCCCGCTGTAGTTTGACAGTCTGTTCGGTGTTGCTCTGCCTCTGTATCTATTTTTGTTCATCAGTTTATAATGGTCTTTATTATCCTTAAATGAGTGAGATCATGTGGTATTTTTCTTTCATTGACTGGCTTATTTCACTTAGCAGCACAATTTACCATAGCTAAGATTTGGAAACAGCCTAAGTGCCCATCAGCAGATGAATGGATTAGAAAACTGTGGTACATCTACACAATGGAATACTATGCTGCTGTAAAAAAGAAGGAATTATTACCATTTGCAACAGCATGGATGGAACTGGAGAGCATTATGCTAAATCAAACTGAATCTTAAAGTCCTTCTACCAGGCTTTAAATGGCCAAAAAAATTCTATCAGGACTGTTTCAGCATGAGTTGAATTCAATCTCTCTCCCCTCTTGAAATAGTCTTGAACAAAGTTTTCCTTACCTGTTTAACTCTGTCCAGTGTAATTTTTCTTTCTGACTTTGCTAGTTTATGTTACCATGAGTGAGTTATTTAACTTCTGTCTGAGAACAGAACAAAACAGAACTTCTTTCAGAAACACACTGTTAGATGGGCAACTTTCTAAAAGCTCTATTCTATAATCAAACTGCCAAAATATTAGTAATATCCACTCTCTCCATTATACCCCTTTCTCTCATCAGTTTTATGTAAGTCTCCAACATAGAAGCCATAACATTAAGTTATGAATATTTCTTTGTCCCACTGGAATTATGAGCTACTTGTAGGAAGAGAGAGTTCTTACTCAGTTTTCTATTCCCAGTGTCTAGGCTAGTGCCTGCCAGGCACACTCATATCACCCTGGGGGAAGCACCCAGGCAATCTTCTAATACCTCATAAACGAGTGACCATATAGTTTATTATCTATATCAGGACAGTATTGAAAATTAAAGGCACTAAAATAACTTTATATAATTTAAAAAATATTTTTATTGCCTGATAAATTAGTTTTATGAAATTATGGTTAAGAAAAATTCCCCCCCAAATCTATTTTTTAAGGTTTCACCACATTTAGATGCTAAAAAAATCATAGGCCTTTTAAATTTCACTCTATTCTAGAACAAGTGTCGGGGGATTGTAAAGGGTAAAGGGGGTCAAATATATGGTGACAGGAGATTTGACTTTGGGTAATTAACACAATGCAATATACAGATGATGTTTCATATAATGATACACTTGAAACCTATATAGTTTCATTAACCAAAGTCACCCCAATAAATTTAAAAAAAGAATATCAATCTGTAAGTTACAAATAGAAGTTCAATCAAATGTTCTTCTCATAAGTAAAGATATTCCAAAGCACAGTCATAAGATTTCAAAATTCATTTTATACATCATTTGAATTCTCATTTAATTTTTTTCCTCCCTTGCTTTTGCAGAGATAAATTTTAATGTCTCTCTGTTTACAAGCTTTGTTCTCAAAAATTCAATTTAATAAAGCCTAAGATTTGGTGTTCCATATATTAAATACTTTTATTAAGTATTTTAAACTGATTTTTTAAAATGTGGCATTACAATTTATTTTCCAGTAATGGTCAATACTATTATAGAGCCCGGCCAGTGTGACCCAATGGTTGAGCATTGACCCATGCACCAAGAGGTCACTGTTTTGATTCCCAGCCAGGCACATAACTGGGTTGCAGGTTAGATCCTCAGTAGGGGGCCTTCAGGAGGCAGCTGATTGATGTTCCTCTCCCTTCCTTGCCCTCCCTCTCCTTTCCTCTCTCTCTCTAAAATCAATTAATCCTCCTCAAGCTATTCAAAAAAATTTCAAGAGGAAGAAACACTTCCAAGCTATTTTTACAAAGCCAGCATCAGCCTAATTCCAAAACCAGATAAAGACACTACAAAGAAAGAAAATTACAGGCCAATAATATCCCTGATGAACACAGATGCTAAAATCCTCAACAAAATATTAGCAAATTGGATCCAGCAATACATTAAGAAGATCATATACCATGATTAAGTGGGATATATTCCGGGGATGCAAGGCTGGTACAATATTCACAATCAATAAATGTGACATATCACATAACAAAATGAAAGATAAAAATCACATGATCATATCAATAGACACAGAAAAAGCATTCAACAAAATCGAGCACCCTTTTTTTGATAAAGGGGAATAGAGAGATCATACCTCAACATAATAAATTTAGGCCATATTTTACAAACCTACAGCCAACATCACACTTAATGGGCAAAAACTAAAACTATTTCCTCTAAAAACAGGAACAGACACTGTGCTTGACTACTGGAGCTTCAGAGGCCAAGCTAATGTCACACAGCTCTGGGTCCTGGCCCTCCTCCTAGGCTTGGTGTGGCCCCAGAGGCTGGACTTCTTCTAAAGTGAGACAAAGCTGAGCCACCTGGTCATGGATGTGACAGTGGGCACCTGGGGCAGTCCTTTGTTTTCACTCCAGTACATCTTGCCACGGCACTTCATCCTCCTGTGCATGTATCTTTGAAATGTATTCCATGCCGTACTATGGAAGAATCCTATTTCCCCCAGCAACAATACCAAACCTAGATTTAATACCTGCAGTTTTAACCTCTCCCAGAAACATCTTAATCAACAAGTCTGGAATTTACTGGTCAACACCAATGAGATAATCTGTCAGGTAGACCCTCTCTATTCTCCACAGAAAGAAGAGGCAAATCTGCATTAAAAAATTCTTCCGTTTCTTCCTGCCCCCTAACGAAGATGTCCTGGCCCCCAAATACTAGTAATCCTTTTCTTTTAATAGCTCCCTTGCCCCACCTTTTCCCCCCTGATAAAAACCTTCCATTCTGTCACTAGAAGGGGATAGTGCCTGATTCATGAATCACTTAATAAAGCCCATTAGATCTTCAAATTTACTAGGTTAAATTTTGTTTTCTTAACAATAGTATTTATAATATTGTGATGTCTGATAAGAAATATGTATTTGGTCTTCCTCCCTTTCTGGCACAAAGCTCCTAAAATCCTTGGAATTTCCTCAGTGGTGACAGTCATAAATTTGTCTTTTGCTGTGCTCATGAGGTGACTGTCAGGAAGCACTTAGGTAACCTAAGGATGGGGACTGGTTACCAGGGGTCCCAGCCATGTGATTAGAGGGTTGGAGCTTTCGGCACCACAACTCACCTTGTCTCCCAGGACCTCCCCCACCCTCAAGAAGGAAAGAGGGGATGGAGGTTGAATCTAATGCCAATGGCCAATGATTTAATCAATCATGTATATGCAATGAAGTCTCCATAAAAACCCCAAAGGACAGGCTCAGAAGCATGTAGGTTGGTGAACATGTGGAGATGAGAGGGAGAATGGCGCACTCAGAGGGCATGGACGCCTAGTGCCCCTTCCTACTTTACCTTGCCCCATGCATCTCTTCCATCTGGATGTTCCTGAATTATATCCTTTTATAATAAACTGGTAACCTAGTTAGTAAAATGTTTCTTTCAGTCCTGTGAGCACTCTAGCAAATTAATTTAACCCAAGGAGGAGATCAAAGGAATCTCAAATCTATAGTCAATTAGTCAGAAGCATAGGTAATACCTGGACTTGTGATTATGGGCCAAAGGTGGAGGGGGACAGTCTTATAGGACAGAGCTCTTAACCTGTGGGATAGTGTCAGAATTGAGATGAATTTTAGGACACCCAGTTGGTGTTGTAGAATTTCTTGGTGGTATGGAAAAAACCCCAATACACATTGGAATTGGTGAGCAGAAGTGTTAGTATTTTTTACAAAGCTTACAATAACTCATTCATTTTTTTTGATACAAAAGTATTTATTTTATAAAACTTTATATTTAAAATAGAACTTTAATCTGTCTACTCACAAAACCTAATTTAAAACATGATACATTTATCTCTCTGGCTGATTTGATGTTATTTTTACAAACAATACTCAACTTGTAATTGTTTTATATTAAGAGCCTATACTAAATGAAGTTTGTATTTTATCAGAAAACATTTGCCTTTAATCTTAAAAGAGTGCTTTTTTAAATGAAGGCACCAACAACTACTTTCAGATGGTACAGAATTTCTTATTTCTCGAAGACTCTGTGGTTGACCACTTCTTCATTAGTTACCTGCAGCAAGACACCTTCCATTTTACTACCAACACCACTGGAGGAACCAAGAAAAGCTTTATTAATCACTTGGCTTGCCTCAGCTGTTGAAATGAAGCACTTTACAGCAGGAGTCCTCAAACTACGGCCCGCGGGCCACATGCAAATACAAATATTGTATTTGTTCCCGTTTTTTTTTTTTTTTACTTCAAAATAAGATATGTGCAGTGTGCATAGGAATTTGTTCATAGTTTTTTTTTTAAACTATAGTCCAGCCCTCCAACAGTCTGAGGGACAGTGAACTGGCCCCCTGTTTAAAAAGTTTGAGGACCCCTGCTTTACAGTCTTTGTGGCAGCAGAATATACTTGTCCATGGTTCATATCAATGCCATGGCAAATAGGAAGAAGCTCAATATCGGCTTCTCCCTCCATAGCCCCCACTTCCTCCACTTCCTCCAGGACCATAGTTTCCTCCACCATATGGTCCCCCCATGTTCCTGCTACCATCAAAATTTCCACTCTTCATTGGACCATAGTTAGATCACTGTAATTTCCACTTCCGTAATTTCCTCCTCCATAGTTGTCTATGAAGACTTAATTAGATAGACAAAACCCATTTTATAAAAGAAGAGATATACACAGTTTACTACGTATACCAATGAACCCAAGTTACAAACAATACCCAATGGATTCTGACATGAGTATCCAGGCATTCTACACCAAGGCATCCACGACAATCCTTAATTGAAGTGGCTAGGTGAAGAGTCTCTGGATTCTCTTCTTGGAAAATATAGGGGTTCTACAGTGACACTGATTTAAAAACACTCTAGACTTGACTGAAATAGGTACTGCATTCTTCATGGTTATTACTGTATCAGATAATTCTTAGGATTTGCTTATGGTCATATTTATAAAACTAAAGATTTACATGTTTAATTAAGAAATGAATATACCATATTTAAGCTCTGACTCTCTTACCTCAGTGTTTTATTTATGAGCAATCTTTGTTACAATGAATGTATTTTCTCTGCATAGTTACAATGGGAGGTGTGCTTTTGGAGGGAAGGATCTTTTCTTGTAGTTTGAACTGAAGATAGATTTCTCATTTTTACAGTATCATAATATTTCACATGTAACATCATTGAGCAACTTCTGAGAATGGCCAAAACTGATTTTTTAAAGGGAGACTTTTTAGAAAGTTACAAGGATATATCAAGGACTTTAGGAAAGAGCAAGTAAGTTCTCCACTCGATTGTAACAAGGAATAAAAGCCACCAGGAATAGAGCTATCTATGCTCTCTGTGTGTCTTCTTCTTAATCCCAGGATTTTTTTCACCTCTGATTCTCTCAGTGGATTGGATTCAGTCTTCTTTCTCTTTGAAGAGCTGATTTCTCTGCTCTTTTTGCTCATGGACCAGAATGGTTGACCAGCATGTGTTCTATCACTTTTTTGAATCCTAATTCTAATTCCCAGGAACATATAGTTATCTTAGCTTAGGCTATGGATTGATGCCTACTGACTCAGTCATTCACTTGACAACAGAGATTCACCTATGGTTTGAAGGTAGGGGTGAGTGCTTTTAGGAAAATGAGAGTAGACTGAATGACAATCCCTTTATCTTTTTCTCTCATAATGACCTAAAGCCAAAACCTAGTATTTAAGTATGATCTGAATAAAGCAGAATGTTTTGAAAGACTATTACTTCTCCTTTCTTGCACAGGAATTACAAGTATCTATTTTTCAATGTTGCCATTTTATACTTCTTTATCATTTCTCCATTTTTTCTACTTTTGATGTAAATAAATCTGTGAATATGTTTGATAAAGCTTGAAAGCTTTTTGGCTCTAAATGTGCACAGAAATAGTTGTGTAACCCTTTACAATCTTGGAGCAATAACTAGTATACTAATAATATTTTAGGATAGTGTATTTGATAATATACATTATAAAAAGGCTATAATTGTTCAGTGTTCTTGAAATCCTTTTAGACATACAAAGCCTCTTTGAACACCCTGTCATTATTTTTCTTTTACTATATTTATTTCAGAAGTCATACCCAGTGATGTCACTGAGGGCAGAGTATTGACAGTTCTCATTCATGGAGGGCCTGCCCTTGCCAGTATGCTGACAGACTATTTTCCCCACAGAATACATTTCAATCTTATTTCAAATTTAAACATTTTGGGGCAATATTTCAATTGTTTCTTCTTTGTACAAAAGGTTAAAGTAAGTGGCTATATTTTCCTGCATCGAACAGAAATGAATGAGCAGACTGGTGGTTTTGGTGTTTATTAATTTCAAATGTAAATTGTCATGTTTTGCTTTTAAGAACTTTTTCCTGCATTTTCTAAGGCCTCTGCCTGGCCTTTGTGAATAGCAAGTATCATAGGAAGGGGATAGAAAAAATAAACAAGTTTGATAGGCACATATAATATGTTAGGTACTTTAAAACAGCCTGCCATAAAAGGATATCTGAAACTGAGTCTGAGTTTGAACAGAAAATATAATGTACCAGGTAATTTGGTGC
>NW_005357764.1:3536431-3555480 GCF_000412655.1 Myotis brandtii | reverse complement strand
AATATTCTTAATCATGAATAAAACTTACTTTGGATACTCTATGATCTTTTTTGCCCTCCCAGCTAGAAACAATCTCTCCACTATAGTCTTAGAACATTGTATGTGCACCTTGAAGTAGTGTCAGTATCTATATTTTCATAAATTCCTGCATATGAAGTAGGATATATTATGTCTGGAGAACAGCTTGGTGGTGTGTGTGGGAAACACCTCCCCTCCAGTGGAATTGAGTCCAGAATCTAATTTAGAGACATATACACAAATGATAATAGTATAATAATGGTAACCACATATTGAACCCACTGAGGAAGATAAAACTAACACTCCCATCCCTCTTGCCTCAGGGTAAGAGACTGTTCCACACAGAGAAGAAATGTGAACTAAAAGCGTGAAGTGACTGGTTTATAAAGCAGAAAGCAGCTTGTGCTTTTATATAGCCGTGGGAAAGAGATGGCCATCCTCATAAACCACAAATATACACTATAGCTAGAATAGTTGTCTGCAAACCTGATTTGTGTACTGCTGGCAGAATATTTAGACTTTGAAAGTATATAAACAACTGGTAAGTATTAAGGGATTTATTTTGAAATCCTTAATTCACTAAATTTGTTTTCATAAAACCAATGTGCTTGAGAAAGCACCTATTTTTAAGGTCCCATGGTGGAAAATCAGGACATTTTGGCCTGTTTGGGATGTTCTAAATTTCAATGTATTGTGAAGTGGGGCAGAGGGAATGATGACAATTCTCATATAAAGATTTTGCTGCTTCTCTTATTAGACTTCCTAAAAATATATTACTCCTGAGAGAGAATAAGAAAGAAATATGGAAGCCAAAAAAGTTTATTTTCTCCTGGTGACAAATCCATGGCAAGGTTGTGTGCCTTGTCCATCCATTTAGCATGAGATTTTCCAAGACTTGTATAAAGCAGGGAGTAAATACCTCATTTCTGAGAAGCATGTCCTCTCTGCAGTCTTATTAAGAAAATGCTTGGGAAGAACTCTCACACATCAATGTCTTCCATTTTTGTATAATATTAAGCATGAAAAAGTAAAAAAATCCTACTGTTATTTCTGACAGACAAATTTACATATTCAAAAAACTTATAAAAGATGCTAGTTCATGCTTGAAATATTCCTGAACATTATTTCAGACTCATTCAAATATAGTTTCATTAAAGTTTGCCAAGAGATTTATTGAAAGCTATAAATCCCTTCTAGTTTTTCATTCAAATGAAAATTTTCTGCTCATTGTTACTTGTCAAACATTTTGCTGCTGCTTTACTCATTCAAACTGAATGCATATTAGATGTAGATTAGCTTAACCTGAATGTTGTGGATTCTATTGTAATTCACACATATAATACATTATTAACAATTGAATGGTATTTACACATATACTTGTAGGACAAATTCAATGTAAGGCATAATGTCCTTAACTTTGGAAAATGTGTTTTATTTCATTATGACTAATTGCTCCCTCTTTAACACTGATATAATGTTTTAATTCTGTCCAAGTATGTTTATAAGCATAATGGCTTTTAACCATGAAATGGTATTAAAAATCTAGCTAAAGATAATAATACATAAGTGTCTACATTGCTGGCCTATGTGGCATACTTTCATAAGTTCTTTCTGGATGATCTAGAATATTAAAATTTGGCCTGAATATATGGCACTAGCCATCTGGAAAGCTTTGGAAACAGCTGATGAGACGATTTTAAAGGAGCTAACTTATGGAAATGACACTGGTGGGTACATGTTTCAATAATAGTTTGGTTTGCAATAGCGATCTTGATAAGTATTGTCTCCATGCACAATTTTACCTCAGCTCCCATTTTCTTTTGAAATTCCAATGAGCCTGTCCATGCCACCAATGACCTCCAGTGGTCAAGTGTCTGTCCTTAAGCTACCTGACTTATCAGTAGCATTTGTGAATATGAACACACCCTCCTGAATATACTTTCTTTATCTGACTTTCTGACCTCACTCTTGGTTTTTCTTCTGCCTCACAGGTTATTTCTTCTTAATATACTTTATGGAGTTCTCTTTTTCTTCTAAACCTCTAAATATTTGAGGTTTATCTAATACTCATCTTTTCCCCTCACTTGCTCTTCAATTAACAGCAAATCCTGAATGTCTGTATTTTCAAAATACATCCCAAATCTGACTTCTTTGTCACCACTATGTCACATCAGTCCATGTTACCATATCTCTCACCTGCACTAAATAACTCCAAAATAGGTATCTCTGTTTTCTCTATTGTTATGCAATAAACTATTCTCAATAAAGCAGCCAGAATAATCCTTTCAAATATATTATGTGACTCAGATGCTTGAAACCCTTCATCTAAATTCACATGTAGAATAAAATCCACACCCATGTCTCCTAGGCTGTGATAATCTTTCTGACCCCTTTTCATGTCACCTCTTCATGTCCACTGCCACTCTGGGCTTCCTGCTGTACCTTATCTTCCCTGTACACACCACACTCCCACCTCGAAGCCTTCTTACTTGCTCTCTCAATGACCATCCTTTCTCAAATGACACACACCATCACTGCTCTTCAATTACCCTGCTATATTTTTTCTTCATAGTACATAGTGATAATTGAAATTCTAGCATAAATCTATATGCTCATTGTCTACCTCCCCTAACTAGAATGTTGGCTCCACGAAGATGGCAACTTTGCCTCTTTTCCACCCTGGTGTATCCTCAGCATGTGCAGAATGTCAGGCATGAGTTATTTGTTAAATGAAATGATGTAGTGAATTGCAGAATAAAGCAATAATCCCACTATAGTCTGCTATGATCAAAATTATGCAGAGTATTTTGTTTAATATTTAGCACCATATTTTAAGGATGTTGGCCAAGTAGAACCAGAGGAACTGACAATGATGGTGGTAGAGGTTGAATTGTGCTGCCTTTTCCCCCAGAAATATGTTGAAGTTCTGCCACCCAGTACCTTAAAAGGTGGCCTTATTTGGAAAAAGTGTTGTAGCAGATGTAATTAGTTAACATGAGGTCATATTAGAGTAGGGTGGGCTCCTAATCCAATATAATTGGTGTTCTTATAAGAAGACAGCTACACACACACACACACACACATACACACACAATGCCATGTAATGATGAAGGCAGAGATTGGAGTGATGTAGCTGCAAGCCTAGGAACACCAAAGATTGCTAGCAAACCACCATAAGCTAGGAAGAGGCAAGGAAGGATTCCCTACAGGTTTCAGAGAAATTGATTTTGGACAACTAGCCTCTAGGACTGTGAGACAAATTTCTTTTAAAAAATATTTTTATTGATTTTAGAGAGAGAGAAGGAGAGGGGGAGTGTGGGAGGGAAGGAGAGAATGATAAATCAATCAGTTGCCTCCTGCACACACCCTGACCAGGGAAAAAGCCCACAACCTGGGCATGTGTCCTGACCAAGAATCAAATCAGCAACCCTTCTGTGCAAGGGAGGACGCTCAATCAACTGAGATACACTGGCCAGGGCACAAATTTCTCTTGTTTTAACTCACCCAGTTTGCTGCACTGTGTTATAGCAGCCCTAGAAAATTAAAGCACATGGTAAGTCTAGAAAATAATGTATTTTTTAGGAATAGCTATTTCTTAGAAAAAAAGAATGCTTTCCTGAGGAGTCTGATTATGAACAAACATGAAAAAACAACTTTCAATGTCTTGGTAGGGCATTACACAGAAGAAAATGTGTATTTATTTAAGTAGCTTTGGAGGACATAACCTGGGTTATACTACATTAACCGGGGTCATATTCAGAGTTGTAAAATATTAGATAGTCTGGGTTTACAGCTTGAGAAAGAGAAAGCCAGTATGTCTGGCCACATCTGGTGAACAGTCAGAGATGTAAATGGGAGCTTAGAATTCTGCTGGCAAAGAACTCAACAGTACGTTGCTTGAAGTTCAAACACTTCTGTACATTTTTGGCCAGCTCTCAGGGTGGAACCAAAAGAGTCTGTGTTAGGACTGTACTGAAGAGCTTCCAAGAAAAAAAAAACTTAAGAAAAAGCATCAGGCACTCTGAGAGTACATTAGTTAAGGTTCAAGCAGAGAAGTAGAACTGCTATGAGCAATATGGAGTAAGGGGTTGCTATGGGGATGAGACCTAATACAACTCTGAGATCTGGTGAAGAAATCTATGAAAAACTGTTGCTTCCATGTCTGGTGGTAGGCTGGAATTTATTGTAGGCCAGCAGGATCAGAAGTTAGGATGGAAAATACAACATGAAACGTGAAACAAGGGAGCATGAGGATAAACTAAAACTTGAAACCCATAGTAACAAACTAAAATCACAAGGTCAAAATTTAACCCATGACTACCTCTCATTACTTCTAACCTCAGCCATACAGGAGATCTTCAGAAGTTGCTGCCCTTCATCACAGAGCAATACACGGACATCCTATAATCAGAGAGGCCAGAGAAAATCTGGCAGGGGTTGGACACACAGCTGGGAGCTGAGTGAGACACTAGTCCCTCAACTATTCCCTGGCACCAAATTTTATGGGGTGTCAAAAACTAAGTAATCAATATAAATGATATTTTAATGCAATATACTTAATGCAATATTTTAAAAATCAAAAGTAGTGCAAAAATCTGTGATGAACAGAATATCAAAATTTTAAATAAAGACAGGGGTAAGGCTTGTGAGGTGGAGTCATGCCAAGGTAGGGTCAAATCCTGCATATTAACAGCATAAATGTTGATAGTGTACATGCTTGGTGATACAGCAGGACTTTTTTTTTTTTTTTTTCAAGAGAACCCAGTCTCTCTTTCAAAGACTTCTGTTTAATAGAATTGGCCTAAGTTTAGGGATTTGTTGAAAGGATTCAGTTCTTATTTCTGTTTATCAAACTAAAGACTGGTCTGAATCAATTAACCAATGCCAACAAATCCTTGTGGTTCAAACCACTCTACCACTGCTCCTCTGCTGCCTTGTACAGTAAGAAGTAACCATGCCCAACCTATCTCTGGCAATTTACTGCCACAACATGGTTCCTAGCATTCTGGGATCCTATTTTCTCCACTGATATCAGGCCTTAAGTTTGAGGACAGCAGTTCCCACTGTCATTTCTTGCTTATCAACAATAGCTGTGACAGAGCCCTTCAATGATGCTGATGTTTTATTATCACCTATTGTAAATAGTGTTTTTCCCAATTATATTCCTAAATTCTATATCTACTCTTCCTTTTTTCTGATTTATTTTAATTCATTCATTTTTACTGTGGTTGTTAGTCTATTGAAACTTACTTGTATTGCCTTAATTTTTTTTGTTTGTCCTATTTCTATATTTTTGACTACACAGGAATCAGCACCCTTAACCTCAACATTGTTCAAGAGTCACTGTATATGGAGAGAGTGAGAGAGAAGTATGTGTAAAAAGAGACGTATTAGAAGATATTGGCTCATGCCACTCTGGGGGCCTATGCTAGAGCTGCCTACAACAATCACAAGCTCCATTTGTGCAGTTATAATTATTAGCCCTAGAACTAGGACTCTGCTTACTGCCCCCACTTTTTATTCTTTCTTATTGGTTTATTCCAATAGCTATTGACCACAGATTATTTCCACTAAAGCCATTGCTTTTTATGTCCATTGTAGATGTTTCCATTCACTGTGACAGCTTTCAAGCAAATTTGGAGTAACCATTCAGCTCCCTTCCCATATATTTGAGCTCCCCAGATATATTTCACAACTAAGTCAGATCACATCACTTTTCTGCTTACAATCTCCAAGGGCTTCCCATTTCACTAAGAGTTAAAGCCAAAGTCATTACATCTTACAATGCCCTATGTAATCTGGCTTCTCACTACCTCTGAGGCCTCATCTCTTACCACCTTTTACCCCTACCGCTGCTTTATAATCACGCATGCCTCTTTGCTGTTCCTCTAACATCAAGTACAGTTCCACCTAAGACAATGAACTTGGCTATTTCTTTTTATGAGGACACACTTATCTCAGATATCAATCTCTCAGTTAATTCAAATCTCTGCTTAATTGCCACCATACAGAGGCCTTGCCAGGCTACCATGTATGAAATAGCAACCTGTGCTCACTCTGGCACTATCTATTTTCCTTACCCTGCTTTACTTTCTTCATAGCATATAATATACTCTGACATGTTGTATATTTGCCTGTTTTGTTTTCCATTTCTTCTAGTAGAAGCTAGGAATGGTACATTGCTTTGTCCACTGTTTATCTCCTGTACTTGGAATGGTACCCAACACTTAGTAGGTCCTCATTAAATATATGCTGAAAGACGGAATTCCTAAGGTATTTCATATTATTCCTGTTCTGCTCAATATGCTAAGATTTGCACTGCAATCCACATTCACACCTGATTTGTTCTATAACATTACTAGATCTTTGAGTAATGAGATCATGCAAAACCTCAATATAAGCAGGTAAGAAATGAATAAACAAATGCATATTTTTACATAGAAACAAGATATATTTCTAGATAAGAAAGAGTATGCTTAGCAGAATACTTAGCAGGTTTCTGTGGAGAAATCAAATATACACAGAGACATCATCTCTATTTAGTTCACCAACAATATTGAGTGACCAATAACTTGGGAAATATATTGAAAATTTGGGGACCTGAGCACTCTTCTTTTTCTTATGTGATTCATTTTACTCAGTAGCTAGAATGCCTATTTGAGTTAGTCTAGGATACTCTGACACCTGGTTTATAATGAATAATATAATTTAGAAGCAATAAATTATAGGAGAAAGTAATAATTTTTCCAAATATTTTTCTCCAGGGAAGTTCTGGTTGTTAGTACTAGCCTGAGTTGATCTGAAGGCTTATTAAAAGAAAATGAAAGATTTGTAAATGGTTCTGTTTGTTTTAAGTAAGAGTAGGAATGCATCATTTTTATTCCCCAGGGAGAAAATATGCAGCAACTTGATTCTAATCTTTCCACTGCAGAGGCCAGCAGTAATTTCCTCATAAGCATTTCCATTCTTTTTCTCCAAGTCCTCTATTAAGTATTTTAACAGAAAAATATTCACTAAAAGAAACAGGAGAGTTACATGAATATAAAACAAAAGAGAATATTTAGGTTATTTGGGTTAGGAAGTAAATCAGTATGAGCTACGTGATTTCTATTTTTTAAAAACTTCTTGAGGTTTTCTTGGTGGTCTAATAAATAATCAGTTGAAAGAGTTTCATGGGAATATACACAAAAAAGTCTTCTCTATTATCAGGGTACTGTGATTGAGATATATTGATTAGGTCAAGCATTGATTTATTATATTACATACACTCTTACATATTTTGGTCTACCTCATCAATCATGAACTGACAGAGTCTATCTAAATTCACCTACAACTACTGCGATTTTGTTACTGCACTCAAGGGGTTCACTGCTTAGGATGTTCTATTCAAGAACAAGATGTGGCTGTCATTAGGTAGTTTCAGTTAGTTGTAACAAGTAAAGGAGACAGGGTATTCACAGCCAAAGCTCTGTCTCCTGAAGGGAGGCTTAGCCATTGCTTATATACACTATTTGATTTCTTCTTTGTAGTTGGCTAAGCTTATCCTGTCAAACTCAAGCTCATCTGGTTGCACTATGTCTACAAAATACATTTTAGTATTTAGCAAGAATAGCATTTAGCAAGAACTGTCCAGACCTTGATATTCTTGTCCTACCTAGCAAATTTATACTAGCATTTTTGCTTTAAGTTTCTGTGGTATGCTAGTGAATAAAGATGTTATATCCTTATTGTGGATTGCATGTTTCATCATTTAAAAATGCCCTAATTTTCTTATTTAACATTTTGCCTTGAGTAAAACTCATCACCAAATCTATTACTTTGCTAAAAATTCAAATAAATCCTTCATTCCATTAGTAACTATTTCTATATCTGGATATTTTTAATCTCCTATATTTAGTCCTAGTGCTATTCTGATAAACTGAAAACCCAGAACTAAATTATAAACTTAACCACTACAAACACATTTTGGATGAAACAGTAAAGAAAAAAGGTAAATTGATTAAATACATAAATATACAAACAGCAAAAACAAGCAATAAAAATACCATGGGTCCATTGTTATAGTTATTTCTTCAACTGGCCTTTAGATCATAGATGGTATTTATAACTTCCATGTTCCTTAGCTGATAGGGTTGAATGATATAAACCCTTCTCCCAGTAGGGCTGAGCCTTGGGATTTTTTAGATTGTTTTGTTTGAAACTCCCATTACCATTTTCAACTGGGTGCAGACGTGCTAAGAAGCATCCCAGAGAAACTCCTGAGTTTCAGAAACTTCCTCTATTGTGTAATAACATCAATCATATTCACTCTGGGATCAGTCACCACAGATAGTCTATCAACTCCCTTCTTTATTCATTGCTTTAAGAGCAGGAGGAGCCCAATAGTCAACTGGCAGCCTCAGCATCGAGGTCAATTGAACCATTATGTTGTGCCCTTGTGAAAGCACTTCTGCCTTGAAAACCAAACATTCTAAATTAGCCAAAAACACAGATAGAGAGAATGAAAGCAAAATCTTTAAAGGAGGGTCATTATGAGAAATAATGAAAAGTACCATGCCCTTGGTGTCTATATTCTGACTAAAAAAGGGGGGCGAGGGGAGGGAAGGATACTGCTTACTGGTTCAGAGCACATAGGGCATCATGTAGGATAACACCTAAAATTTGCAAGTTGTTATCACCCAGCTGGTGTCATATTGAAGTAATTTATTTTTTTATTTTATTTTATTTTTATTGTCTGAAGTTTTAATTCCCACCCCGAGCAAGCCCCCACCGCCCCAGTGTGAAGTAATTTATTGACCACTGCACCATTTTATAATAAATTCTTTAAGCATCACCCTATTTTTTCACCTTTTCACCATGAAATAGTTTCTTTGTTAAAAGCAATGTAAAAGATATGCAATATGGGAGATAATTAGGTAATGAGGATTGTCTAAGGAAGACAAATCTATATCTAGAATAAATCTTTATTCTGCTGGGGGAACATGTCTGCCCCATTCATACTGACATGTTGGCTTATAAAACCTCTTTAACCTGAGGAAAGAGGATCAGATTTAGATGATCGTCGGTGAAGAAAAGCCAACGCTGTTGAGAATACCTGTGATTTCCATTTTTGCTCCTGTGGCCGCTTTTCTCATTAGCCCACTGAGCAAGCAGACACTGAGGGAAGGGGACAGGTCACCCAGATGGCCGCAGAATGTGTCATTCTGGCCACCTGACGACTGAAAGCCTGGCCTGCAGCGGGTGCCCTTGGGGCGTGTTCCTAAAGGTCACGCATTCTTATACTTTGAGCCCATTCTGAAGAGGCCATACTGAAAACGGGCTCAAATCTTGTTCCTGGTCCTCAAATCCTGTCCCTTCCAATCATCTGACCATTCCACCCAAACTTTCGCCCCTGTTCTCGAGCCAGTATACACTCATATCCTTGCCATTTCTTTCCCCAGGCCGTGCCGATATGTCATCTAAAGACAGACGCCACAGGAAGCAATGGCGCCCTCCCGGTCGCCCAGGGACCCCCCTGGAGTTCCCCACCGTTCACTCCTCACTGGTACTATCATACTGTGCTTACATACCTGCTCACCTGGCGCACGACTTCCTTCTCAGCTCAGGGACCTTGAGAGGTGGGCACCGACGCGCCGAGGAGATGCGCGCGCAGGCCGCTAACCATGCGCATGCGCAGTGCACGCTAGCTCAGCGGCCTAGGCCTACTGGGCGCCCGAGGCCCGAGGCGCCGCGGCCTGTCCCGGCCGCTGGATGGTGTCCCGGGTGGAGAGGCTCCCTTGCAATACAGTCGGATCCTGAGGCTGCAAAGGTGACGACAGTTAGTCCCCACGTGGTCGTGCTGTTGATGGACAGCGGCCTCTCCGGGAACCAAGACTCAGGCTGTCTCTGAGGAGTCGCTCCCACCGGCTTCAGTATTGGCGCCATATCTGGCTTCAGGATGAATAAGAGTCTCGCCGGTGCTGGCCTGGACACTGGCAGACGCCTCATTTCCCACAAGAGTCCCAGAGACTAAACTGGCCTCTTCCGAACCGGGTCTGGCCTGACTGGACCTGGCTTGGGTCTCAGTCCCTCTGGCTCCCGGGTGTCTCTCGTGGGGAGATGCCCGGCCCCTCCGCCCGGCGGAGCAAGGCTCTCCATTCCCCAGCTCTGCCTTTATGGGCAGTAGGCAACATTCGGTGGGACAGGGCCTGGACACCTCCTGCGTCCCATGAACCCACGCCAGTGACTCCGACCCTCACGACTCTGTGTGTGTGTGTGCTTCCATTTTATTAATTTTTTTTATTTACTGTTGGCACTATTACAGATGTTCCCCTCCCCCCCAATCCACTTCCACCCAGCACCCCCCCCCCCAATCTGGCCATCACCACACTGTCGTCCATGGGTTATGCCTGTATGTTCTTTGGCTAATCTCTTCACCTTTCATCCAGCCTTCCCTCCGCCTCCCCTCTGACCTCTGCCAGTCAGTCCCGTGTATCCCGAACCCTTCCGGATCTCGCTCTCCCGAACCTTAAAGCACACGCATGCTCAGTACACACCTCTCGGATGACGGGGCACTCTAGGCGATGGGGCCAAGGCGGACCCAAGCCCTTGAATATCATCCTGGGTGGAGGGCGCCTCCCCGCCAGCATGATCTGAAATTGCGACTGCAAAGGTGGCGATGGTCAGTCCCCATTGGAACCTTTTTGCAAACTACACAAGAATTTATAAAATAAGGCAGGTACAAGCATCCTACCCATGAAACAACAGTAAGGGCTGTAAAAGTTGGAAGAACATACCCAGGGTGGTGATATTGGTTCATCTGACTACAAGTGTCTCCAGAGTGGTAAGAAAATATAGGAGGTACTGTCACATAGTGGTTAAGATGGTGAGTTACAGACCGCCAGAGCAACCGCTTAATAACTCAGTGATTGGGTCTATTACCTCTATGAACCTCCTATTTGTTAATTAAAAAATGGGAATACTCATGGTATATGTCTCAGGGGGTTGTGCTGAGGACTAAAAGACATCCTATATAATAAAAGCCTAAGATGCAAATCAACTGAAAGGCAGAAGGGTGGAACAGCTGGCCCTTATAATGCTCACTGACCACCAGGGGGCAGATGCTCAATGCAGGAGCTGCCCCCAGCCTGCAGGCCCCAGGCCAGTCAAGGTGGGTGCCAGCCGGAGCTCCCTCCCGCTCCCCCGATCACCCCGCCAGTCGCCTCCTGCAGAGAGAAGTGACCGGTGGTAGGGTGATCGGGGGTTGGGGCCAGCCAGTGAGCGGACCAGTGCTGCCCCCCCCATCACCTCCTGATCGCCCCGCTCGTCACCCCACAGATTGGCCCTGATCACCAGCCAAGCCAAGGGACCCTACCCATGCATGAATTTCATGCACCAGGCCTCTAGTAATATATAAAAACTTTTAGAACAGTATATAGCACATGAAGAGTGGAGTAAATGTTAACTATTGTCATTTAGATTATAAGAAGAATCTTCTTTGAGATGCATGAATATATGTGAAAATTGGATTCTGCAGCCCATCTAGAGTTGACTAAAAATATCTACAATCCTATCTCTATGAAAATAATGAACATGTCAAAGAGATGGCACCTCAGGGAATTGGAGCTTGAGTTAATCACCTGTGAACATAATCTATTTACAACTTCAACCTAATTCTAGCTCAACATATCTTGAGAGGAATCTGAATGATCAGTCCTTAACAAAGTTGATAGAGAAAAGTATTTGCATTCTCTGAGAAGTAAACAAAACATATATTCAATCTCCAATATTCTTTTATTCACAATTCTCAGAATTCAATAGAATGCAAACATATGAAGAAGGAGGATGATGTGACTCAGAATTAAGAGAAACAGTCAATAGAAGCAGACTTGCAGATAGGCAAGCTATTGAAATTAGCATGAACTTTAATACAATGTATGTTAAATAATTTAAAGGAAAGGATGGATATAATTTGTGATGAGATGAAACACTAAGAAAAAATAGAAACTCTAAAAAAACTAAATAGAAAATTTAGATCATAAAAATTCAATAACTAAAATCAAAATTCCAATGGTCAATCTCCTCTTTATATCATGTAATGCTCAATCTGCTCTTTTTATCGTGACCCAGTGATAGCTCAGGGAAATGGAAGTTAAATCCAAATGAAATATCAGAAAAACTAAAATGAGCAAGACTTAGTATGTACCAAAGACATAATGAAAAATCAATCTCATACATTGCTGGTAGAAGTGTAAATAAAATAGTAAACCATTCTGAACAACCCTTTGCACATACTAATAAAATTAAACATACACCTATTCTGTGTTCTAGCAATTCTACTCCTTGGGTTAAATGGCCAAGATAAATAAGATCATGTAAACACAAAAAAGAATGCATAAGATTTGACAATAGCTCCAAATCAGAAACAATTCAAATGTCCACCATAGTATAACTGATTTAAAAATTGTGATATATTCAGACAATAGCATACTATACAGCAGAGAAAAAGGATCATTGCTACATGTAACCACATGGATAAATCACAAAAACATTATGTTGAATGAAAGAAAATGTACTTACTATATGATTCTGTTTATAATAGAATGAAACTAAAACTAATTTATGGTGATGGAGTTTAGGATGGTGGTTACCTCTGGGTGCATAGTTGGTTATTTACTAGAAAGTGTCATAGAAAAACTACTCGGGGAAAAGGATATGTCTTGATTTGGGTGGAGTTAATATGTGTACACATATATAAAAATTCATCAAGCTGTATACTAAGATATGTGCATTTTACTGAATTCAAGTTACATTGCCAGAGCTAAAAGGAGGGCACACTTTAGCATGGGCTATTCAAGCAAAATAGAATGGGAGTTTTCAGGATTACATAGATAAGTGAAAAAAATAAAACCAATAACAATATAGTAAATACGATGTGCTTAGAAATTATGAGAATACAGGATAATATCTATTAAATGGCTTCTGGAACTGTAATTTTGAGGTCTCTTATTTAAAAATGCTTTATATACTCTAGAATCCTGGTGCCTTTATTAGAATCCTTCATGCTCTACCTCCTGGTAATTTAATCTGTTTTTGTGTTCTTATTTGTAAAAAGGGCTATATGGAGAATGTCTTGTCATTCTCCATCTAGCCCTTGTTTACAGAATACATTCCAAAGTCCTTAGTATGACAGTAAAGGTCTTCATTTGGCCTTTTTTGGAGAAGATGATCCCTTGCCTGCTCTCTTTTGTGCACAAAAATTTTTTTGCAGATTCTGCTATACCTCCAATGAATTCCTCTCTGAGGCATTTCATGTGTCTTACAATGGTTCTTTGCTCTTCTCCCTCTTTTGCTAGACTAGGACTTTCTTAATGGCAACAGCCCTTAATCAACGTCTAATGACCAGAAATTAGTGCCATGATGGGAGAAATGCTGTAGGCACACCAAAGCCATTTACTGAATGAATAGCTATTTAATTAATAAGAGAAAGTGGGGGGAAAGAGAAAACACAGCTGTCTGAAATCATCAGAAATATTCATTCTTTACATCAATGTCTAACATGAAGAGCAGGAGAGCCAGCATCTGCCTAAGGGAAGACTGCCGAGAAGTAAAGATACAGCAAATAGCTTTTCGTTTATTACTTTTAGAGCAATAAGTAGCTATTTAGAGCCGTTCACCAAAGGTTGCTTAAGAAAAAAAAGATGATGATGATGATAAAATGTGATGACCTTTAGGTTAAAAATTATTATTATCATTTACTGCAATGGAAAGGAGAAAGGAAAAAAATTTTTTCCTAACATCCCAGTCTTGAAAATTAAAACTGTTGGATAACATAAATATTGAAAATGCATATAAATCAGACTGTTTTGAATCATAAAAAAACACACACCAAAAAACAAGGAAGAGAAGAGGGTCACAGATGACAAGCAAGTAAGGACAAGGTGAAAAATTGCGAGGTTCATTAAAAAAATATGTATACATTGTCTATTGGAGGAGTATCAATAATCTTGTTTGGTGGTAGGAAAATGTTAAACATTATTATATATATCATTCTTTTACATATATAAATAGTTTCTTTTTTATTTTTTAGGTTATTTTATACAAAAATGCTGGGTGAAGTGCTAAGCTCTCCAGAGCACTTGAAAATTGCTGGAGAAGTAAAGCAACCAATTAAACATACTCTTATGAGATTTAAGTTTCCTGTGTCGATTTAACACTTTTATTTAATCAAAACTCTTGATTGACATGTCTTCATGGCATGGCATCTGCAGCCTACAACAAACCCTTTGTGAAACTGACAGGCAACTTTATCGAAGTGTTTAGCAAAGTGCCGTTTAAACCTACTTTCCATGAGTGCACCTGCCTTCTTTTGAGGAAAATAATAATAAAAAAAGGCAACTCTGTTTTTTTTTTATGGTTAAGTACATAATTTTGTTCGTTTCACTTTGTCTCATATTGAGATTGACATTTCAAGCTTTGAAGATAATTAGTGTTTCTTTCCCTAACTTTAATTCCCAGTTTTCAAGAGAGGAAGAGTTGAAGCAATTTTCTAAGCATATTGAATGCATAATAGATTTTAAAAAGCCACGCATTTTAAAAAAAAAAAATTTCCATTGAGAGGTAGAGTGCAATTCCCTCTCTTCGGTGACTCGCTTGATAAATGGAATTTGTCAGAGTTCTGAAGCTGGGTTATAAGGAGCCTGCTTCCAGGCTCTGTCTTGGTCTCAGAATGTCTGTTCTTGGAGCCCCGAGCTGCTTTGTAAAACGTTCGACTGTCCTGGGGCAACCACACATTGAGAAGCCCAAGTCACAGGAAGAGGGCTCTAGAGGATGAGACAGCAGGCGAAGAGTGAGGACCAAGAGCCCCGCAGCTCCAGATGTGTGAATGCAGACACCAGAGTGAGAACCAAGAGCCCCACAGCTCCAGATGTGTGAGTGCAGACACCAGAGTGAGGACCAGGAGCACCACAGCTCCAGATGTGTGAGTGCAGACACCACCTCGGAAGTGGATCCTCCAGCCCCAACCATCCCACCAGATGCCATGGGAATCAGCTGAGCCCTTCCCATATTCCTGACCCACAAAATCATGAACAATTCAAATGTTTGTTTTAAGCTGCTACATTTTTGGATTAGCTGGTTATGCAGCAATAGTTAACCAGAACAAATGTGAATCTACTGAAAATTTAAAATACATTTATAAGATCAACCTTGCTTTCTATTTCTACCTCAGCTTTAGTAGAGCCTTTGGATACATAATAAAATAATTTACTAAATTATAAAGGCAAGATAAGTTATTCAATTTGTATATAATAAGGTCACTCAGAAAATGTTCAACTGAAACATAACTTTTATTTTTATTATAGAAATAACAGCAATAATAAAGAATTGATATATTTCACACCCATCCTTAATTTTCCCCTGAACATTAATAAAGTGTCAGCATTTCCAGCTGCCTAAAAATGTCTGGAGAACAGCGTGTGCCTTTTGACCTGGTTGAGCATTGATGAGAGAAGAGAACGTTAAGTTTATAAAAACAAGTGTTTCTGCATTAGTGGATGCACCAATCTGTCAGGAGGAAACCTTTTATTTCAGGGATAAGTTAAAGAAAATTATAAGGCTGAAATTCCATTTCAATGGAAAATAAGCCTTTAATATCTAAACTTTCATTTGAGGTGGAGTGGTTTTATTTGTTTGTTTTGTGTGTTTTTTTACTTATAAGTGTAGACATACAAAACATCACATTTCTACCTAAAATAAAATTCCAATGAATAGCTCCAGATTGCAAAGTGAAACATGAGAGAAGGAATACCTTTATGTACAAGTGAACATTATTTTTTTCAGGAGAAAGTTTCTATGAGTTTTCTAGATAGAACCATTAAGGCAGACTTGGATTTCACACCTTTTTAAAACAGTATTATATTGCTTCTTTTAGTTTTCTGAATCAATATAGAAGTGGGCCTTCGAAAACCTAATTACATGAGTTATTGACAGGTAAGAGAACTGTGAGAAAAGGAGAAGTACACTCACCCTGAAAACCAAGGATTAACAGAAAACAGGACTTTTTTTTTTAATCTTCACCCAAGGATATTGTTTTTCTCCACTGATTTAACAAAAAAAAAAGAGTGGAAGGGAGGGAGGGAGAGAAGGAAGAGAGAGAGAGAGAGAGAGAGAGAGAGAGAGAGACAGAGACAGAGAGAGAGAGAGATCAATTGGTTGCCTCCTGCACTTGCCCCAACTGGAATGGGGATCGATTCTGTAACCCAGGTATGGGCCCTTGACTGGGAATTGAACTATGACCTCTAACCACTGAACACACCAGCCAGGGCAAAAATAAGACATTTTGAAATGGAGACTAAGAGAAAATACAGTTAATTCCCAACCTCTATGGAAAGCCGGTTTCATGCTGCAGACACTGCCACAACATGTCCTATATGTACTGTCAAGCCACTGAGAGGTGGTCTTAAGAGCGACTACACTGGAGTTTCAGGAGACAATGTTCCATGAATATTTTCATGTTTCTTCATGGTCAGAGCTTTCTGAGCTAACAACCTGGATTCAAAGATGAATGAGCAGCAAGCACACCTTGGAAGTTAAGTGCAGATTCCCTAGTGAGAGATTTACAGATTTATCTCTCCTGCAACCATTTGTTTAGATTACAGCAGTAATGGTTCTAGAGACCTTGTTCTCTCCTCCCTAATATCTGTTCATATTAGAAAGATAAGGTCTTCCCTTCTCCTGAGGAGATAGCTATGCCAGGCATCATAAGAAAGCTCTGAGATTCATAATTTCAGAGTTTCTCTCCTGTGATACTGCCCCCCACCCCTTACATACACCAGGTACATCTGGATTTCAATGCATCACTCTGTAGGGGCCTGGAGCATGGGAAACCAATTCAGGATGTTCTGTAAGAAAACAATCAGTCTGTTGCTAAGCCAGGAACTTCATGTTTTCTATCAGGACAACATTGATATAGATATAAAAACCTAACAGGACTGTGGTCTATGGGGTAAAATCCCTCATCCCTGTAGTGAAAGCTATGTTGTTTGGGGTTTAGACTTCACCAGTCTGTTTAATCAGCTTTTTATTCTTATTCTTTTTCTAGAATCTCCGAAAAATACAATATTTTAATAAAGGCAGTGCTATTTGTTGAGAAATATTATTAAAGATAAAAATTAAGCATTTTTAAAAAAATAGAATTGCATAAGGATTTTAGCTAGACCCCAAACTCTGTGCAATACTAGAATTTGAGTGCAAGGGGAGGAAAATTATTTCTCTCACTTATATAAAACTAGAGGTCCAGTGCACCAATTTGTGCATAGGTGGGGTCTGGCCAGCTGGGGGGAGGGGACATGTGAGGTTGGCCGGCTGGCCCTGCACCCTATTGGGGTTGGGGGACCTTCGGGGGTGGGGCCGGACGGGGGGAGGGGCTGCGGGCCCTTGGTGGGCCGGCCCCGCCCCTGATCAGGGTGGAGAGGGCCAATCTAGCCCCCTGGTCGAACTCCCGGTTGAACTCCTGGTCGAGGGGACAATTTGCATATTAGCCTTTTATTTTATAGGAGGATGAATGAGATTGTTGGGAATAGGGTGCAGATTTTTCCAACTCTACATCTCTAATCTTGGCACAGTGCCTTGTTTTAGTGCATTCTGAGGACACTTTAGTGGAGGTGAATATAGGAGTAGCTTCTTTTAAGACTCAGTTTGTATGCTGTGTGGCTTCTGGGACCAGAGACCCAGCCTCAAATCACATATATTCAGTGTAATAATGAAACTAAAATAAATAACCTATACTCTATAATCTGACCACATTTAATATGTCCATCATGAAGGCATGCTGTCATGACAGCAGAATAATGGTTTGCCTGGAGGCTATAATAAGAAGAAGGAGAAAAGGCATTCTAGCAGTACCTCCATCATTTTAGGGAGACTGGTACACTAGAGTTTTCTGGGATACCCGCTGCTAGTAAAGAAGCCAGAGCTCATATGGAGTTAGCGAAAGTCAAGGTGAAAGTCATGTATCAAACAATTTGTTTTTTGTATAATCTAATTCTCTCTCATTCATACATACATATGTGATGGATATAACATATCAATTAGCCATTTGTCATTCGCTGTGGTCACTTTTTCAATTGATTACTTAAAAGACACTGCCTTCATGTACTACTTTCCCAGTTTAATTGCAAAGTACACATAGTTGCAAAGTTCAAATAGTTGACTTAAAAAAACACACACACCTGTGTAACTGGAGAGAGATCATCACACTGCAGACTTCTGATTATTTTTATTCTCTTTTGTCTTTTTAGCATAATCATTAGATTCACATTTATAAGAATACTAGAGGCCCGGTGTACGAAATTTGTGCATGGGTAGGGTCCCTAGGCCTGGTTGGCGATCAGGGCCGATCGGCGCCTTCCTTCCCCCTATTGCCAGCCAGGGCATTCCTTTGTTCTGTGCCACCACTGGTGGTCAGCGCATGTCATAGTGAGCAATCACACTCCTGGTCGGTTGAACTCCTGAGGGGACAATTTGCACATTAGCTTTTTATTATATAGGATCATTTTTTTAAAAAAATAATTGCTCTTGCAAAGAATGCAAAAGCAAGTTTTTAATTTGCCCTGGTTAATATTCTACAAAATGTAGTTTAATAAGTTCTGAAGTTGAAATAAGCCACAATATTTTGCTTTCCATAAACTAGTGGATTCATGCACACTAACAATAGACAGTTTATTCAAACAGCACTCATGACTGAAGCAGGACTATAGTAACATAATACCGAGTGGCCTACAATTTCCTATAGTAATGAAAGGGTGAGTATTGCCTTCCAGGATAAAGGCACATGGTCCAGGGTGGTCCCTCCCTTGGAGAATAGTCATCTCTGCTCCTTCTGTCTCTCAGGCAAAGGCTCCTGACTCTCAGCCCCCAGAGCTTGATGGCAGTATGGCTTAAAGTCATCATCCATTTTCATGAACTCCACACCTGTGCTTACCAGACAACCTTTCCCCCTAAAGTTTACTTTTAAGAAGGCTTTGGATATTGAAGAATATATATATATATAT
>NW_005357764.1:3534795-3536406 GCF_000412655.1 Myotis brandtii | reverse complement strand
AGCCAATATGCCTTTGTGAATTAATGAGCAGCTGTTCTCTTTGTATTGAGGACCCAACTGGAATTCTGTGCTTTGTAAGATTTTCTGATACAGATCAATCACTTCAAAATCTGCTCAAAACCCCTAGATAAGGGATCCCTATGCCTGCAAGGGTCACTGATAGATCCCAGAGCTGTTCAGATTCAACAGAAGTATAGACTCTCTTAAGTCATAGTCTTTGATCTGCAACTTCAAACACAGGAGAGATTTTGAGAGCATGAGTTAGGTGATAGTACAGTGACACCAGAGACATGGTTTACTTTCATATTTTTGAAGGGAAAAAACAACTTTTAAAGGGCATCCCTGCCAGAATTGTGCAGAGTAGGCAGAAGAAAGAGAGAAGCATTCGTATCCTTAGTATCCTTGCTGATATCCTGAAGGAGATATTTTAAAATTGTTTTTATTGAGCATTTTAGAGAGAGAGGACGGAAGAGGGATAACATCGATGAGAAACATTATCGATCTGCTGCCTCCTGCATGCCCCCTACTGGGGATTGAGCCTGAAACTTGGGCATGTGCCCTGATTGGAAATAGAACCAGTGACCTCTTGGTTCCTGGGTTGACACTCAACCACTGAGCCACACTGGCTGGGCCTGAAAGAGACTTATATTTTGGGGTTCAGGTTTCTTGCTTTGTTATTATTATAGGGAGGGGTGTATTTCACCCCTTACATTGCCTAGTATATAACAAATATTCAGCTTATACTAAAAGATGGTAAACTTGCTGATGAATGAGTAGAGGATTAAAAGGGGTAAAATGATCAGGACCCTGAATATGATGAATCTAGAAATCTACAAAACTAAAATACAAGAAAAAAGGTGAATTAAGAAAGAAGAGAGATTAAGGAGGGGGTAGTTGATGGAGAAGACAAATATGTACAGGAGGAAAGATGAGCTGAGCCCGAACAGCCCAGATAAGTGATGTCCTGGAGATTTCTAAAGCAATGTCCTGTGTGGTTTTTTTAACTACGTTAAAAACAACACCACCACCAAAACTACATTTGGTTCAATGGAAAGCAAAAAGAGGTTAGTACTATGCATCTTTGATCTATTTTGAGATGAAATATATTTTTCAAGAAATGCTTAAAATGTTATTTTATTAACTACCCACTGAAAGAATTTTAAAATAGGCATACTAGATTACACTTTCTGAAGATGCTGAAGAAATCAATTAGAATGAGAAATGATTTGGCTAACTGCCACGGAGGACAAGAGAAACAAAGGACCGCAGGTCGCAGTTCCTGGTTTAGGAACAGGTTCCCACCGAGAGAAAGAGGTACTAGTATCACAAAGGTCAAGGAATAAAGAGAATTCAAAAATATCTATAAAAGCACAGAAGGAGGAAGCGACTCATTTCCATGGACTTTTCTCTTAAAAGACTGCAATTTCCTTGCAGTTCATTTTCTGCAAAAAAATTTAAAGCTGAAATTTCCTTTCTGAGAATGCCCAGAGAAATAATACCTGTAACTGACGCACTACTGGGTTAAAAAAAATATATTACTAGCAGGGATCTCATGTTATTTTATTTATTTATTTAGAGGGAGAGGGAGAGGGAGAGGGAGAAGGAGAGGGA
>NW_005357764.1:3482023-3534771 GCF_000412655.1 Myotis brandtii | reverse complement strand
AGAGGGAGAGGGAGAGGGAGAGGGAGAGGGAGAGGGAGAGGGAGAGAGAGAGAGAGAGGGAGAGAGAGAAAGGAAGAAACATTGATCAGTTGCCTCCTGTACACACCCCGACCAGGAATGGAACCAGTAACCCAGGTATGTTCCCTAACCAGGAATCAAACCTGCTACCATTTTAGTGCATGGGACGATTCTCCAACTGAGTCACACCATTCAGGGCACTACTGGGTTTTTTAAAGCCAAAAATGTAGTTATAATTGTCCCTAAATATCTCTTGTTTAAAAAAATGACTGACATTTTCCTATATGTGTCATAGTAAACAATTATTTCATTAAACAATCCTATATAATAAAAGGCTAATATGCAAATTGGCCAAACGATGGAACTACTGGTCACTATGATGTGCACTGACCACCAGGGGTCATATGCTCAACGCAGAAGCCTGAGCCGGGCTCATGGCAGGCAAGAGCAGCAGTGGTGGTGGGAGTCTCTCCCACCTCAGCAGCAGCGCTAAGGATGTCCGACTACCATCAGTTGGACATCCCCCAAGGGCTCCCAGACTGCGAGAGGGTGCAGGCCAGGCTGAGGGACCTCCCGAGTACACGAATTTTGTGCACCAGGCCTCTAGTAATAATAATAAAATTAAAACATTTAGGAGCTATTTGAAAACAATGAAGCATACATTTTAGAAGCACAAACGAATATGTTTGATACACTTATTTATATTTATTTAAGAAGTACGTTCAGAGAATTATGCAATTTAAAAGCATATGTAAATGCAAGTAATTTTACTCCAAAATGCAGGGGTTGGCAAAAGTAGGTTTATAGCTGTGAGTATGTGAAACAGAATTTATTCTTGTATTATTATTTATTAATTATTGTATTTCCCATACAAACAACTGTAAACCTACTTTTGCCCACCCCAGTATATGCATTCTGTGGTTTTAAAGTCTTTCTTTGAGATATTTGTTCTACTATCTGTCTCTATTTCATAATATCCTACTTCTCTCCATTAAGATGTTTTGATGTGACCAAATTATGAAGTGTGGCATTATGGACAATCCGTCACTTGGTGTGGATTGATGCTACCAAGGCAGGGTTTGAACAAAATGAGATGTTACCCTGGCATACTGTCTCAAATAAGGCATTAGAGTATGTTTGTTAAGTGAAGGAACTAAGGAAGAAGGGAGCAAGAGAGTGAGGGAGAAAGGATGGAAGAAAATGTTTCTGCCAGAACCATTCTGCCATCACTGACATGATACCCGTGCAAATGCATCTCAATCTTGTTCAAAGAGTACCTAAGTGATCTTTCAGGTGGGAAAACAGAGAGATACACAGTCTATCCTGCCTCACTTATTGTTTCTGAAGAAAGTCTGTGTCTGGACTAAGATGGATCTGTGTTTGTGTCCCAGCTCAAACCCAGACATTTTCATTTTGGAGAACAAAATGTATCTGTCATCCATTTTGCTCATCTGTAAAATGGGGATAATGGTACTTACTTTAGAGTCGAAGCTCAAAGGAGACAACATTTCCCCAGGAACAGTGCAGAGCAAGTAAGCACTTAATGAACAATAGCTGATTTGCTGTTGTAATGATGATTCAAATAACAAAAAAGTCACTTTGCCTTTTCCCCTTCCTTATTAAAATGTTGTTGTTTTTTTAAATATGAACTGACAAATGGGAGAAGTGTTTGAAGACAAAAGGACCCTTCCTGAATTAACTGCCCATTGTCTAAGGCAGTGATGGTGAACCTTTTGAGCTCAGCGTGTCAGCATTTTGAAAAACCCTAACTTAACTCTGGTTAAATGTCACATATAGAAATTTTTTGATATTTGCATCAAGAGTCTAGGACAGTGATGGTGAACCTTTTGAGCTCGGCGTGTCAGCATTTTGAAAAACCCTAACTTAACTCTGGTGCCGTGTCACATATAGAAATTTTTTGATATTTGCAACCATAGTAAAACTAAGACTAATATTTTTGATATTTATTTTATATATTTAAATGCCATTTAACAAAGAAAAATCAACCAAAAAAAATGAGTTCGCGTGTCACCTCTGACACATGTGTCATAGGTTCGCCATCACTGGTCTAAGGGCAAGTGTAAAAGCAAAGGAGCAATGATGGTTTCTTTCCCTTCTGAGCCCTTTTGGAGCTCTTCGTCTTCTTTGAAGAATTCTGATTGTCTTGCATAGAATATGAAAATATGAACATTATAGATATAGAGAAAACAGTGATAATTGTATAAATCATATACATAATTATTCTGTATCCTGAAGTTGCATATAATAGCTTACCAAATAAATTATAAAATACCTTTCATTATAAATTTGGTTCCTGAAAGCAAAATAACTTCTAAGAATATACATTAAGATTTATTCATGAAATATCTTTTCCTTTAAATGAGTGAATAATTAATTCAGGAAATATTTTGATGCAATGTGTTGTTGTTTTTATGAAAGTACAAACCTGCATTTATTGTTAAACAGATTGATTGAGAAATGGGAAGTACTTGAAGGGGATCAAAGGGTTTCAAAATTCTCTGCCTTCTGTTTCTAAAGGAAATACTCAAGAGGCTCTGTAAGATCCCTGCCCTTGGGATTCCAGTTGGCTAACAAGGAGAAATAAATTCCAGCATGCTTTAAATAGACCAGGATTGCTAACAAAAAAGAGTAAAAAAATTTAGGTTAACTTCATCCTTCATGTTCATGATTTATTTATACAGTGGCAACTTCTCAAAACCAATACTAGAAACTTACAGTCTAAAACTTACATATCTTGTAGCAAGTCCGTTCCTAAGTGTGGGAGAGAGAGAAGAGTCCACTAGCAGAGAAAATGAAAAGACTTTTAAAAAAGCAGACACACAATGCAATGCCTTCCCCCCTCATTTTCTTAATGGTATGCCTTTAACATTTTACTCATTACCTATTAAAGATTGTCCTTTTAGAAATAGGTATTGGAGCCACTTTGGTGGGTACAAGAGGGAGAGGGAAATAAACTTGCAGCTGATTGTGGTGACTGAATATTTACAAGATTAGACACAGAAAGTGATTCACCCTGAGGTTGTGGTATTTATTTTCATTTTTATGTGAACCTCTGGCTCTGAGTCATTTTTGACTGATAATTCCAGAATCCAGATAGGTTCATACTTCTAAATTTGAAATTCACCTTAGATTCTATTTTGCATATACATAAACTTTCCCCCAGTTGGATAAAGTAAGAAAATGTGTATTTGTGGGAATTTAGGGGACAAGAGTCGGGATAGAACTCAGAAAGAGATGGAGAACACCCAGAGAAGGAGGCCGGAGGGTGGTGCTTTCTGGTGACACATATTTCAGTCTTAGAGTGTCTACTTGAGAGTATCGTTCCTAAACACCTTGTAAGTAAATATTCCTTCATTGGTTAATATTGCAGGTAAGAGCAAGTATCCTACAGGAAAAAATGCTCCTCTCTTTTTTCTGTTGAAGTCACTCTTTTTATAGGTCCATTTAAAATAAATTTTTATCCTTCTGATCTTTTACTCACGAATTCCTTCAGAATTAATCCTATTAATAAAGACTGAAGTTGGGTAGAAATGGAACAAAACTCAATAATCTCAGCTTTTATACCAACCTGTAAACTAACACATATGGATTGAATTCGATTGAAATAAAATCCTGAATGGAGTAGAATTTCAAATATGGTGCAGACCTTGGCAGCTTTGGGCATAGAGAAGAAGAGGGAAATGGGTGCATGTCAAATTGGCTGCAATACGAGAATACGCTGGCATCTTTGTGCCAGTGCCAGGTGGTTTGCTGCTTGCTTCAGATATGACTGTATTACCACCTGGGGGCACCATCATGCCTACCATCTGTCAGGGCAACCTTGGCAGTGTGGCAGGTGCCCCGGCGAGGCTGTGGGCACACAGAGGCAGAGCTGCACTGGCATATTCCACGATGCCGTCCTACCGCTCCTGTTGCTACTGCTCACAAATGGAAATTCTAGGAGGCTTCTGGACACAGACAGACAGACTACCTTTCCTGTATGATTGACAATGACTAGGATGCTAATAAAAGGGGAGATGGGGAAGTCAGGCAAGTCAGCAGCACCTAGAACTGGTAACATGTCCCCCCTTTAGTGTCCCACTCGTCCCATAATCACCATGATCACAGGCTGCTTCCCGAAGAGATGTGTCTTCAGTGATTCCCATCGGACCCGCTTACCTGTGGGGATACGTCCAGACCCCCAGTGGATGCCTGAAACCAGAAATAGTACAGAACCATATATAAACTATGTGTTTTTCCCATAAATACATACCTATGATCAAATTTAATTTATAAATTAGACACAATAACAGATAACAATAATTAATAATACAGTAAAACAATTATGACAATATAGTGTTATAAGACTTATGTAAATGTGGTCTCTCAAAATAGGTTATTGTACTGTACTCACCCTTTTTCTACTTGTGATGATGTGAGATGATACAATGTCCACGTGATGAGACGCAGAGAGGTGAATGAGGTAGCACTGTGACTCACAGTCATGTGCCGCTTAACCAATGTAGTCAGTCTCTCTCTCTCTCTCTCTCTCTCTCTCTCTCTCTCTCTCTGCAAATTGGCAGGGGTTTCTTTTTCCTTCTTCACAGTTTCAAGGGTAGGAGAGTCGTTCTTACCTTAGAGCTCAGCAACCTCAGCATGCGACTCTTTCCTTATTAAGCAGAGAACTTTCACCTGAAGGAAGCCCTTTTCGCCTTCTCTGCGGCTCCTCTGAACTGCCAGCGTCACTACTCTTGTGCTTTGGCGTCATTATGAGGCAAAGTAAAGGTGACTTGAACACTAGCACTGTAATGCTGTGACAGCAGATCTGGTAACCAAGGCGGTTACCAGGAAAGTCACAGGCGAGGTCTACAGCCTGGAGACGCTGGGCAAATGGATGAGTCACGTGCTGGGCCAGACGGGGCTGGACAGAGCGGGACTCGCGAGATTTCATCACTACTCAGCACAGTGTGCAAATTAAAACTTAGGAATCGCTTATTTCTGGAATTTTCCGTTTAATATCTTCAGACTGAGGTTCTTAAGCAGAAAAGACACATGCTTTCTCCCCCTACCCTTTGTATAGACAAAATGTAGCACATACTGTTCTGAACGTTGATTTTCTGTCTTCACACAATAAGACTCAAATTTGCATTGAAATAGATTTGAAAGTGATTGTTATAAATTGTTACCATTACTGGGAACGGATTGACGGGAGGCCATGTAGCATTTGCCTTAGGGGTGGTAATCTCTTTCAGTGAAGACATTTTTGGGGCCCCCCAAAATAACATTGCTTAATATTACAACAGACATGATGGCACTCCCTTAACTGTAACATATAATCTTCATAATGTCATATTCATTAGAAAGGAATTAATGGCACTTTTTGATTAAAAAACTTGGCAGGTTCAACAATTCAGAATGGACCTCTGCTCTGGTCTTCACAAACCCTTCCTTTAATAGCTTATTTTTTACATAGCATGACTTAGCTCTGTTGCAGGTTTTATATTGCTGAACAGTATATATGTTAACATGCAGTAAAGATAGTTATTTGGGAAGATCTATTACTAATAGCAATATTAGTGATTTTATTAATGAAGAAAATAAATCAGGGTCTGCTCTTTTCTTTAACTTAGATAACTGAAATAACAGTTTTACAGAGGATTAAATATAAAGGCCTCCCTTAAAACACCCCAAGTCTTAGTCATGAGGCAGCTGCCCAGGGATGACATGACATTCTCCCGTTATACTGGTGAAATTATACTGATGCAACAAGGGGATTCAGAGGTCTCATTTGAACATACTCACTGTACTGAAGTTAATACGGGTGTATTTAAGTTCTAGTTTATAATTTTGCATTATAATTGCCTGTGACTTTTCAAGCACTTGCACTGCAATATTTCCTGATTGAAATTTTATTAGAATTACACTAGTAAAATTAAGAGTGTTTTTAAAATCTGTTTAGTATCTATTGTTCGAAATTCCTCTAAGGTTGAAAAGCAGCATAATGTGAACGCAACCTGAAGCACAACATATGTACGTTATTGACGTTACCTTATTTAGTCAGCTATGGATGTTCTGTTTAAATGTTCCCCAATAACAATTTCATCAACCTTCAACATCATCTTATTGATCACCTGCTGTCCACTCAACACCACACTATCCATTTTACTTGCATTGTCCTTTTAAATTTATCCTTATGACAGATCTCAGAATATTGATATTATTTTTTGGACCTCAGTCAGCAGGAACAAAAAAGTGCTCAGAATTTCAGACGCCAGTAGCAGCCCTTCTATATGGTCTCAGCCAGCTGACAGCACAAGCTGTCCACTATGAACACCACCGCGGAATTGCTTGACTATTTATGTCACTTTACCCATACAGTCTTGGCTAAAGCAACGTTGTTAGAGCCAAGATAGTTCTAAATCTAAAAGTGTAGACCATTATGACTAGTTAATAGATGGGGAGCCACAGAAATGAAATACCCACATGTGGACTGGTAGTCCAACCAAGAGAATAAATGTTCACTGGAAAGGTAAATTACCAAGTTCCTCTGTTTTTCACACAAAAAAGCTGGAGCCCATCTCTAGTCAGCAGACACATAGTTGCATTTTCAGATCGGCCCTGGGCAGTTCCTTCTTCCAGGAGGAAGCCCAGAAGATGAAGCCATTTTGTAACTGGTATTGCCTGGGTGAGAGGCTATAGTGCCACCAGCCCCAGGGAGCCCTCACCTAGGACTGCCTCGTCCTGGAAGAAATAGCCCAAGCTAGACTTGAACCTAGAAAAACTTTGTGTCTCTCCTCTTTACCTCTTCCCAACCAAGAGAAGATCTGTTTAAGCAGGAAAAATATATCAATATGAGTCTCAAATAACCAGTTGACATCGGTAGCCCTATTTTGGCCACGGTGATGAGTTTTACATGGTAGAATGAAGGCATCAGTACACCTTACATTATGTAGCCAGCTACCTTTCTTTCCCTACCACCTGCTGCTTTCTGAGTCATTGCTTCTTTGTCCTCCCAAGTTATAGGAACCCAGTGTGCCTTACCCTAGGGATATCTCTACAAGGGGGCTGCTCTTACAATAGTCACCCCTTTATTTGCAGTTTTGCTTCCTGTGGTTTCAGGTTGATTACAAAGCTGAAGAGGCTGGGAAGGAATGCTTCTCCAGGACTGAAAATGATTGAACAAAGAAACTGCTCATTTTAATCACTTATAAAGGCCAGATTTAAAGCATAATTGTACAAATAGCATGCCTATAATTTCTTATTAACTTTTCCAGACTGTGTAGCAAGCACATTTTGGTGACTATAACCACTATAAGAAATACAAATACATGGACTATGACTAAAAGAAAACAACACAACTTTTTCAGTGTTTTTGAAAAAGAATACTGTTATACCTGTGTTTTATTATAAATAACCAGGTTCTGTCATTTTTATCTTCTTGCCAGCAAATGAAAGACATTGTTTCATAAAGCTTCTAAAATGTACATGAATATTTAATTAAATCATATTTCCTTGAGAAAATAAAGTTCATTCGCATTTATAGCAGACAGTTGTGAGGAGTATATAATTTTCTTAAGACCAGGGTAGCCAGTACCGGTTGCTTGTGGAACAAAACTCCTCAATTTTTAAAACTTCTTTTTAAAAAATAAACATACAATCATAAGTGTTCATTTACTTTAAAAATTCTAAAGATGAAGAAAATTATTGTATATATATTTAAGTCCTTGTATAAATTACAAAACTCAAGTTTATGTTACAGAGTCCCTTCCCCATAGGAAGCATAAAGCACTTTTGTGGTACCTTTCACCAGTAAATATTTGTATCACATTGAATTTGACACACAAAATAAAAGTTGATATTGCATCTGTAAGCCCCAAGTGAACATTCTTCTAAGCTGTCTCTCATGATGAATGAACTTCAAAAGTCATTTGATTGCCACAATTTAACTCAATCCCAGATAAAGATATATAAAAGTAATACATATATTGACTTCAGTAGAAATCTGAAAAATCAGTGAATTGCAGACTCTTCTTGCTTGAGGTCAACAAACACCCTTTGGAAGACAACCAAGAGTTGTTTAAGACCAGGACAACAAAATAAAATTATGACAATAATAATTATAATAATAAAAATAACAATAATAAAAATAAAAATAACACCACCAACAATGAGGTAAACTCCCCTTTTAAAAAGGCAATATGTGTTGCCTGGACTGTCAGGAGAGAGTTCGATTGTACCTGACACCCAAATGTTTTTCCAACCAGAGTTCAGCCAGTTGCATGGTTGAGGCAAAAGTGCTTGCCTTGGATCCTAAGCACATCTTATACTGCTTCGGGTCCAAGTTAGGGTCACAATGAACTGGGTGGAAAATATGCACCACTCCTACTTCTTGACTTCTGAAGGGCCTTAAGCCAGAGAGAATAACTTTATTGTAGAGATCGACATCTTCCAGTCCCCAGCCCTGTATTGAGGTATCAAATCCACCTGCACCCAGAAGATCACTTTTATAAATACAGGTGATTCCATATCCATAGTCTCTCCAAAATCCAGTCTTCTTTGAGAAGACAAAGTCATCATCACTGGGAGGCTTTCCCCCATTGGTTACCTTTGGATCATACTGGCTAAAGATGATGGGGTAGTATACCTGTTGTCCCTGAATTGTATTGTCTCTACATCGTTGGAGAAAGTCTCCTCTGAAGATCAAGTCAACATCACAGAATAGCAGCAAAGTATCATTGTCAAACTGGGAAGAAGCCATTTCAAGACCAAGGCCTCTGGAAAACTCTCCCTTCATGGGGATCAGGGTCATTTCTGCTCTCGGGTACTTGTTCTGATAGTCTTTTATCAGCTCAATATGCTTGCTGGAATCTTGGCCAGAATCCCCACTGAAAAGGATGATGACCAGCTTTACGTTCTGCTTTGGGATAAGACAAGTACTTTCAAAGCTCTCCATGAACCTCAAGAAAATGTCGTACCTTCCAACGAGAGGAACAAGAATGTGTATTTTCTTCTCATTGTGGCCTCCCATTTCTTTGACACCTTGAAAAGAGGATAAGATCTTTAAAGAGTTAGATATAAAGGAAAATGACTGAGTGTCGCGGTTAATACTCTCCACAAGACTGTTGACATCTAGCTCTTCAGTTTCTCTGAAGAAAGGCTTGCTGAACAGCTGCTGAAGATAGGCGTGGCGTCTCACTGGCACCGTCAGTTTTCTCCCCTTGTGTCTTTTGTATAAGAGGAGTAAATCCAAAATGTACTCCACGCCATGCATAGGATCAACCCTGCGGTAGCCATACTGGATTTCCTTGAAGTCAATGACGCGACCCCTACTCTTGGCATTCTCATTGATCATCTCCATCACCTGTAGGACGGTGTCATCCAGTGCTGTTCTGAGGATGCTGCTGATGCTCTGTCGAGGAGGCTGGTTCTCCGATGCTGAGTAAAGGAGCTTTCCTGTCAGGAACTCCCATTCTATCACCTCATCCCTCTCCCGAGGCTGGAAGTGATTGAAGGAAGGCATCACCCCCAGCTGCTGATCCTCTTTGCTCACTTCACTGTCGCTGAGCTTGCTCATCAGCGCCCTCTCGCGGTGGAGCTGGATCGTGCGGTAGCGAAGTTCAGAAATTTTGCGGCTCAGCATGTAATTATGAAGCCTGTATTGGTAGGCAGGCCTTTTGTTGGGATGAAGTGTTATGGCTGCGTGGATTTTGCTATTGTGAAGGTCTTGAATATAACCCTTTCGATTGTGTTCGTAATTTTCATGGAACAGTTGCTGCATCTGAAAAGCAAAAGGAAATCAGTACGTTAAGTTTTAAAAGAAATACAGCAATAAACTAAAACGTCAATTAAATATTTAATAAAATTAGTTATATGGTATTTTGGAACAAAATGGCTTGTCAAATTTATATATAAAAATTTAAGATAGTTTTTCATGTCAAATTCATATGCTCAAATACTGCAAACTAACCTGTCAATTCATATGCATACTTCCAACTAACCTCTAGTTATATATTTTGAAGTAAAGAATCTTTGTCCCTCTACTCATTCTGAAATCACCCTAAAGTATCAAAGAAAACAAGAGTTTAATATGTCCATAACCCTATAATGGATAACTCTGAGGGAGAGGCACAGTGGAGAGAATGGATTTTCCAAAATATGGTGGTGGTGGTGGTTGTGGGGGTACAACTGAGTTGTGAACCCAATGTCCTGTTGCTTGGAATGACAATATCACCCTCCCAAAGCAGAAGTAAATTTTATTTAGTATCCTGATATACCATTTTTATAGAATAAGTTCTAGGTAAAGTAAGGTAGGACAGAAACTACATCGATCTATGCTACTGATTTAAAGGATCATATCCAAAATTAGACATGCTTGACATCATTATATACCAGAAAGTCTCTCTGTCAGTCTAGAACAAGCTCACTACTTCAGGTAAATGAGGGAAAGGTAGAATTAGGAGATCACACTTCAAACTCTATACCAATCAATAAAGAGTTCTCCATCACACCCAATTAAGATAAGTACTAAAGAAGGAGGTAAAGGAAGAGAAGGAGAAATCTGTGACTATATTAATGAGTAAGGAGAAAAGAAATACTTCAAACTTAAGAATACATATCCAAAGCAAGTAAAAGTTATCGATCAATCAAATAGACAATACAACCTCCATAAAAAAGAACTCAAGGAATGGAGAAATGAGCTTAAAGAAGATAATAAAACCACTGATAGTTACATTACAAGGAGCATAAAAAGAGATTTGTGGCAAACACAGGAAGAAGAAACTTAAGAAAATTTATCAAAATAATAGAAATATAAAAGAGAGGTTAAAAGTTTGGATACATATATTTGTGTGTATGTACATATACATCATATAGATATACACATACATATACACAACATATATCTCCATATATATATATTTAATATAGATTTAAAAGTTTGGATACCTATTTAATACTATTAAATATATGCTAAAGGAGATAAAAATATGTATGTAAAATATGTCTGAGGGACATACTATCCTTAAAATAAAAGCAGATATATGTGTACAATTAGGCCAAGAGAAAAACAAAATAAAATAAACAAATAGAACCCACTTTAGCTCTAAGTAGTAAAAGAATGAATCTTGTCACAGCATTCTCCACAGCAACATTCAATGTTGAAAAACAGTAGACCCCAATGAAGCAAATTAATGACTCATAATTTTATAATCAATCAAACTGGAGCTTAAGTTATCCCAACCAAGTGAGAGTTCACATTCTATTGCAAAAATAAATAGTTCCTGACATGTAAGAACTTGTGCCAGATCCGTGGTGGTACATTCTTTGACACTCCTCCCATAGAAAGGTGCGGTCTGTGTCCCCTCCTCTTAAATCTGGGTGCCTCTGTGACTACTTTAACTAGCAGACCACAGAAGTGACACTGTGCCAGCTTCCAGATGAGCGACTTCTGTCTTTCGGCACTGTCACTCTGCAGAAGCCAGCTGCTAAGTAAAAAGTCTGAGTTAGTTTCCCTGTTGCTGGCGAGGTCCTTCAGTAAAATGTGCTATAGCAGATCCTCGTTCCAATCCCAGAGTCAGAGAAGAAGTTGTCAGTATCTCTTTTTAACACATTAAAGAAGTTCCTTGCCAGTTCTAGTTTGCCAAGAGTTTTTTTATCATGAATGAATTTTAATGTTGAGCAAATGTTTTTTTCTCCACCCATTGAGAAGATTTTGGGATTTTTTTTCTGTACTGGTGATTTGCACTGGTTGATTTTCGAGTATGAAACCACCTTTTATTTCTTGACTAAACTCATCATGATCCCGATATATTATCCTCTTTACATATGACTGGAATATATTTACAATGTTTGTTTAGTATATACTGTGAGATATCAACTCTCCCTAATTGGTATAGAAATTCAGTGCAGTTCTGGTACAAATCTCATCATAAAAAGTTGCTGTTAATATTAACAAGTTTATTCTGAAATTTATATAGAAATGAAAAGTCAAGGATACTCAGAATAATCTTTAAAAAAAAAGATATACTACAAATAAAAAGTTAGTATGATATTGGTACAAGGATAAATAGAACAAAGGACCAAAATAATCCATAAACAAGTGTACACATGACTTAGGACTTATCATTTGACTTATAACAAATATGACACTGAAGAATGAAGAAAGGGTGGTCTTTTCAGTAAACAGTACAAGGTCACTTGAATATTCATATGGAAGCTGATAAAAACTGAGCCCCTACATTCCACAATTTTAAAAAATCTATCTCAGATGAATTGTTAATCTATCAAAGGCAAAATAATTCAATTTCTAAAAGTTAACATGAGAAAATATCTGTATGACTTTTGGTTAGGTGAAGATTTCTTATATATGACACAAGGTACTAATCATAAAAACAGATTGATAAATTAGGCTGCATTAAAATTAAGAACGCCGTTCCTCAAAAACACCATTAAGAGATCATAAAAGGAGCCAAACTGGCATGGCTCAGTGGTTGAGCATTGACCTATGAACCAGAAGGTCACGGTTTGATTCCAGGTGAGGGTACATGCCCAGGTTGTAGGCTCAATCGCCATTGGGGGGTGTACAGGAGGCAGCCAATCGATGATTCACTCTCATCATTGATGTCTCTCTCTCTCCCTCTTCCTCTCTGAAATAATTATATAAAAAAAGAGAGACCATAAAAGGAAAACTAGACAGTGGGAAAACATTTGGACTAAAACCCAGAATATGTAATGAACCCATACAAATTAGTAAGAAAGAAGGAGAAACCCAATTAAAAATGAGAAAAAAATCTGAATGAGCACTTCATAAAAGATAATATGCAAATACCCAATAAACACACAAATACATTCCCTAGTTCATTCGTCATTAGAGTAATGCGATTTAAAGTCACAATGAGATAACATTATGGACTTAAAAGAATGCCTACAACTGAACATACTGACAATGCACTATCAAGATGTGGAACTTTCATATGTGGTTGGTGAGAATGGAACTTGGTTCAACCACTGTGGAAAACTGTACCAACTAAAATGACCATATACACCCTGAAACTCAGTTATTCTACTCTTAGATCTATGTCTGATAAAAGTGCATACATTCATACACCCAAACATATATAAGAATTTTCATATAACATTATTCAAAATACCCTCAAGCTGAAAGCAACCCAAATGTACATCAAGAGTAGAATAGATAAATATAATATATTCATTTAATAGAAAACAATACATCCATTTAAAAACATGAAACACTATGATTCACAACAATGTGGGCAAATCTCACAAACAAGTGAAAGAAGCCATATACAAAGAAATACATTTGCTTGATTCTATTTATATGATAGTCAGAAACAGGTAAAGCTAACCTATGCAGTTAGCTATTAGAATAGTGATCAAAGATCAAGAGAGGGAGCTGGGAGCTATAGAGTGCTGTTACTGTTGATCTAGGTCAGTGGTTCCCAAACTTATTTGGCCTACCACCCCCTTTCCAGAAAAAATATTACTCAGCGCCCCCTGGAAATTAATTTTTTAAAAATTTTAATAGCAATTAAACAGAAAGATATATGTATTAATGTTTCTACCTTTTTCGTAAAATATAGTAAAGAAAGGTGTAAATTAGAAACATTGAAGTTTGAAATTATGAAACTATTTATTGAACTCAGAATAGAAAGGTAATACAAAAAAAGTTAAAACAAATGCACCTGTGGCCATCACCGCCCCCCTGGATCGCTGCAGCACCCACCAGGGGGCGGTAGCGCCCACTTTGGGAATCACTGATCTAGGTCATCATCATCAAAGGTATGCATTCAATTTGTGAACATTCATTGAACTGTTACTTAAGATGTTTGTCTGTTATACTCCACTTAATAAAATACTTTATTTTAAAAGTAAACATATACATGCATGTGGAATTAGGTAGATTTTCTGATATGTATGCACATAAATGTGTGTGAATATGTGGGTGGAGAGAGAGAACAAAAAAAGTTTTCCTAAAAAAGGTGACCTAAAAGAAATAAGGCCAAGACCATAGCAGATTCTTTATCTTCAGTATTTCATCTGGTTGCTTTTCCATACTCAGATTTTTCAAATCAGCATCCTTTGGCTTTGAAGACTAGAACTGTAGATATTTTGAAAAGGATTTTGGATTTGATTCAAGACTTTGATTTGATTCAGTTTCATCTATTTTTTTTTCTGAAAACACATGCCAATTGTTATTTGAAACTATGACCTATGTTAAATCAAATTAAATCCATAACTTGCAGTGGGATGTTATATCTTCATTTTTGTAGTATTATTATTTTTACCTGAATTTTAAAAATATTTTACTTTATGTAAGTTTCCATATACACTTTTTCTTTCTTTGCAAGAAAGTTAAAAAACCCCTTCTGATCACGTATAGTCTATTATTTATGCCACCTCTAAAAAGTATTGACTATCTGGAACTATCCTTTCTTAAGGCATGCTTTACATTACTAAGAAAAAGGAAACATTGCTCATGGGTAAACTGTTAAACTGCAGCTTATCCAGCTCTTTCAGTGATACTAATATGACTAATGCTGCACAATTTGATAAAGATGACATTTTGTAATAGAACAAATAATGTCTTAGTATTGAAATGTTTAACTAACTTGCATTACTCATCATTTATAACCCAAGCTGTCTCTATAGTGCTTATCTTTCCAATGTATTCCTTTGTAGAAATATTACAAACAGACCAAGACAGAGATGGGGCAATCCTTAAAAATAACACATTATAGCCCTAGCTGGTTTGGCTCAGTGGATAGAGAGTCAGCCTGCGGACTGAAGGGTCCCGGGTTTGATTCCGGTCAAGGGCTCTATCCCCAATAGGGGGCGTGCAGGAAGCAGCCGATTAATGATTCTCTCTCATCATTGATGTTTCTATCTCTCTCTCTCCCTCTCCCTTCCTCTCTAAAATCAATAAAAATATATATTTAAAAAAAATAACATATTACTACATACTTCAGGAGGTACAGTAATAATGAGAACATCTTGAATTTATGTTACATTTTTCCACTGGGAAGCATACAGCATATGCAAATCTTCTACTTTTATATATATGGGGCTCCAAGCTATACAAGATAGACATGAAAATGTTACAGATGAGAATGTTTAAGGGTCTGGCAATGGAGTCAGCCAGATTTGGATTTGAGTACTGGCTCCACAGCTTCGAATCCACTTCTTAGCCAGTCTGTCTAAATCTCAGTCTCCTTATTTACAAAAGGGAAAATGCCAACTACCTCAATGTATAGTAAAATGTTTCTCAAAAAGAAAATAATATATACAATGCTTAGCATTGTGTGTGGCTCATAGAAAACACATCCTAAATGATAGCTGTATGAACAATAGCTCAGGGATTTGCCAACCTGCTCCTGAGATTGCTCTTTTTAGCTGGGAGTTTTCAGAGAACGAGAGTGGCACCCTTCGACTGGCTCGCTTCATCGTTGCTCACTTCTGGAAATGCCTGGGAAGTTATCATTTGAGCACATACACTCAGTGATTCGATGTACCTAACATGCCATCGAGGCACCTTCTGCTAACAAAAGTCCTCAACATTTTGCTAAAAGAAAGATAGCTTACTGTAGAGATTTCAGAAAACCAAGGTTCAAGAGGGCTAAGAGATTTAACCAAAGGTCTAATGAGACTGACATTATGACTAAAGCTAGAATAAGCAGCCAGTTTTGCTGCTAAATTTTGCATGTAGCACGTTGTTTTAAAGTGTAAAATTCACTTTTAAAAGTATATTACTTATGTGGAATAATTCAGGACCGCTAATTTAAGTTGGTTTCCTCTCCTTTATAGAATTTTCAAGTGATGTCATGGTACCCTCAGAGCCTTAGCCTGAAAGGGGAAATCCTGTCACAGTAACAAAATCACAGCAGCAATTAACATCAATGTGTCCGGACTGACCCCAGAGCTGTAAGTGCATCCATCACTCAAAATCTCACCCTCTGGGAAGGAAATGATCTGAGAAGCTATAAACAACTTATTAGAAAAATCCGAAGTGGAAGAATAAATGCCAAAATATAGTTGTATGTTATTAATCTTCTACTAGATTAAACTTCCATTTCCCCTTTAGATTTATTACTAATGAAAACATAGCAGAGGTAATTTCTGGAATGATCACAGCCATGCAAATTAAGGACCTTGAACTCCAGCAATTAAAATCTTAAAAGAAACAGTAAGGGGGGTTGACTGTAACAAGGCACAAGGCTACTTTTGGAGCAATGCAAAGTTCAAAAAACTAGACTGTGCTACTGGTTGCACACTGTATAATTTTACTTAGGATTATTAAATACTTAGAATTTGTAGAGTGTAAATTATACCTCAAAAAAGGCTAGTTTAAAAAAGACATAGAAAATGTTAAAAATAAAATACGGCAAACTCCAGCTTTAAAATGGAAGAGAATGGAACAATACGTAGTCACTAAAATATGTGTAGAATTTACAGAAGTGGATGAGGTTGAGCAGGATCATCTGGAAGCAAGTGGAGACAAAAGGCCAAGCAGAGCAATGTCAGTGGCAAAAGGGTTCAAGAACAGCAGATCTCAAAGTAACCAGGGAAAATACACTGCCTGGCAATGGAGGGCATAAAACTGGTTCTATGTGTGTAACTGTGGGAGCAGGAACTAAGCTGACCAGGGCTGGTAGATAAGCCCCTGGTGGAAATGTTTTGCTTCAGAGAAGTAGAAGGGAAGTCGAAGAGAAAGAGCCACTGAAAGCAAAGAATTAAACAGCTAAGCCATGTTTTCATGAGGCAGGTTTAATCTGAGACAGCAGAGAGGACCAATGCCTTTACTTTGTGCAGATTAGCAAGCCCAGAAATGTAACACCTCTGCCCAAATAAATCCATGGTGACAGAAAGAGATGTGACTTGGGTGGTGGGCATACAACGCAATATACAGGTGATGTATCATAGAAATGTACACTTAAAACCTGTATAATCTTATTAACCAATGTCACCCCAATAGATGTGATTAAAAAACAAACCTATGGTGAGGGGCTTTCTTTCCAGGGGAAAGTAATGTTTCCAGAGATAAGTACATTTCCTAAAAAGAGGGAAAGAATATAGCACTAACACACAATTTCTATTTAAAAAAACAAAAACTAGATGAAAAACTAGCCTTCATCCCCCATCCCTCCCCCCTCCAAAAAAACAAAAACCCATAGCTGTGGAACTGAGGAAAACATTAAGCAACTATTTTATAATACACTAGAGACCCGGTGCACAAATTTTTGCATGGGTGGGGTCCCTCGAGGGGCCGTGGGAGGTTGGCCGGCCAGCCCTCACCCCCATCAAGGCCCATTGAGGGGGCCAACCATGGGTAGGGACTGTGGGAGGTTGGCTGGCCGAGGGGAGGGACCACAGGAAGTTGGCCAGGTGGGGATGGACAGCCGGGGGTTGGCTGGTCGGCAGTGGGTAGGGACTGCGGGAAGTTGGCCGGCTTGGCGGAGGGACCGCAGGACGTTGGCCAGCTGCAGGAGATTAGCTGTGGGGGTGCACTGACCACCAGGGTCAGCTCCTGCATTGAGTATCTGTCCCCTGGTGGTCAGTGGGTGTCATAGCAACCAGTCGACCGGTCGTTAGGTCACTTAGGCTTTCATATCCTAATATATAAAAAGCCAGGGGCCGTCATGACCTAAATGACCAGATGGACGACCGAACACCAGCTAGGGTCCCAGCTGGCACGGCGGGATACAGTGCTGGGTCCTGGCCATCGCGGTGGGAGTCAGTCCTGGGTCCCAGCTGGTGCGGAGGGAGTCAGTCCTGGGTCCTGGTTGGTGCGGTGGTGACAGGGAGCTCTGGGCCCCAGGTTTGAAGGCTGGCCACGCCCCTGATCACAGGAGACCCAGAGTTCCTCTGCGCCCTGGCCGGGGGCCCAGAGCTCCCTTCCCCACCACTCCCAGGCGGGAGGGAGCTCTGAGCCCTGGCTGGGGAGTGTCGGTGACAGGGAGCTCTGGGCCCTGGGGAACTGGAGCCATGCTGCGATCAGACTGGCCTCTGGGTCCCGCCCCCTGCCCCCTGCCTGCAGGCTCTGGGGAACCAGAACCATACTGCGATCTGGGAATCTTGGTTTCTACCCCCGGCCCGCAGGCTCCAGGGAACTGGAGCCATGCTGCGATGGGACTGGACCCTACCCGAGGGGTCCCGGATTGTGAGAGCGTGCAGGCTGGGCTGAGAGACCCTCCCCCCCCCCAGTGCATGAATTTTCATGCACCGGGCCTCTTATAGATAAGAAGCATTTTCCTCTACCTTTGAAAACAACAGAAAAGAAACATAAGACCTCAAGGATGTGATGGTAAGATGTAATGCTAACTCACAGAACTAAGAAGTAAAGAAAGAATAAAAAATAAACTACCACAGTTATGAAAAAAAAAACAGAAGAAAAAATAGACACTGTGGAAAGTTCAGATAGAAAAAAATGAAAATTAGGAAAGCTAAAAACTGGAATAGAAATAAAGAGTACAGGATGAAAGTAATCCTAAAATATGGACTATAGAGCTTCATGCATGCAACATAGATAACTTTGGGAAATGTTATATGGTATACTGAAACAAGCATATTTTAAAGTAAAACATGCAAAAGTGTAGATTTAAAGAAAATAGTACAACGGATTAGAGAAACAATTCAGGACTTCGAAGAGCATTTGGTATGTAGTAACTGCTATTTGAGTTGTCAGAGTTAGCTATTATTATTATTGTAGTTGTTATTTGTATTTACTATTATTATAAGTGTAGGTGTTGCCTGAATGTGTAAATAAAAATGATCATGATGAAGTTTTCCTCAGAAAATAATTGGAATATGCTCAGTATAGCCATCATTTGATGTCAGGTCATCAATTAAAGACTAAAAAACTGAATTGACATCATTGATATCTCTGCTCAAATGAAGAGAAAATAAGAGGCCAAGCCATGATTGGAAAGCTGTTTGCAAATATCTTTCACAATTGCTTAATTTTTTTTTCTGTTAAGGAGAATATTTCATTCATTTATTTGTGTAAAGGAGCTTTTTCAATTTAGTGCAAGTTATTCTGTTCCCATTATGTTACTCATTTTTCCTCAAAAGAAAGAACCCCCTAACTTAAAAAATTCTCTTTGAATCTCTTCCTGTGTATGAGATTCAGGAAGATTTGAGAAAGGGAGGGATTCTTGTTCTAGGGAGTACAGACTGTAAATGTGAATAATTAATGAAGGTAAACAAGGAAGTGAATCATTAGAGAGGTAGAAAATATAATGGTGCATTTGTACCTCAGGGTTAGTGAATTTGTCTTACAAATATTTAATCTCATTTCATTCTCTATGATTTAGTTATGCATTATTACATAACTACATGAAGAGTTTTATTGCCCTTAATGCAAATGCCTAATGATCTTTTTTCTTTAAAATCAGTATTTATATAATGGTTCTAAGCAAAATAGTGAATTTTAAAATTAAAACTATTAGTCTTCCTCAATTCTTGTCTTCAAATATTAATAGTAAAGTTTGTAAGGTGTGTCTGGTGATAATGACACAATTAAAACAGTATCTAATATAAATATTAAAGAGAAATACACTTATATCATTCCACAATTATAGAGAGAATAAAAATGTCAAAGGGTATAGCTTGGATAATTTGTCATATAAAAATTGAAAGCATTATTTTGCTACTGAGATTTAGAAATATAATAGCACCTTGGAAATAGCCAGATCTAATACAGAAATTATACTTTAAAAATTTACTGAACAGCATGTAATAAAATTGTGTGGAGCTAAATACATGTATGTGTGCATATACACACATATACATACACGTAAAACTGAGGAAATCTGAATGAGACCAGGTGAATATATCAATGTCAATATCCTGACTGTGATATTTAAGTACTCTTTTTTAAAAAAATATATTTTATTGAATTTTTACAGAGAAGAAGGGAGAGAAATAGAGAGTTAGAAACATCGTTAAGAGAGAAACATCAATCAGCTGCCTCCTGCACACCTTCTACTGGGGATGTGCCCACAACGAAGGTACATGCCCTTGACTGGAATCGAACCTGGGACCTTTCAGTCTGCAGGCCAACGCTCTATCCACTGAGCCAAACCAGACAGGTCTTTAAGTACTGTTTTGCAAGATTTTGCCATTGGGGGAAACTAGCTAAGGGGGACATGGAATGTTTTTGCATTCCTTTTTTACAACTGCATGCGAATCAATAATTATCTAAAAATAAAAGTTGAATTAAAACTATATGCAGAAAATTTAAAAATAAAATACTTCGTCTTTTTTTATTTTTTAAAGAAATCACCTCAAAGTATACTTAAAAGCATCAGGTATTGAAAATTTGTAGTCCAAAGACTGTAGGTGTGATTTTAATTTTTTTTTTGTAACCACAGGGCTTTGAGTAATTTGAGTTTGAAAAATGAAAAGTGAGGATTGTATTGTCCAGTTAGTTTCAGTCCCATAAACTTCATGTTTGTTTTATGAATTTTAGTTGCGTGGGGACATTTATGTTCTTGGATATCTCTTTAAAGTAAATCAAAAATCTTTTTCAATGTCTTCCTTTTGAAATCTTGCCACGTGCTACAACAGAGATGAACCTTGAGGACACTACACTAAGTAAAATAAGCCTGTCACAAAAAGACAACTACTGTATGATTCCACTTCTCTGAAACAGGGAAACTCAGCCCGGCTGGCATGGCTCATTGGTTGAGAGTCAAACTATGAACCAGGAGGTCACGGTTTGATTCCTGGTCAGGGCACATGCCAGGGTTGTGAGCTTGATTCCCAGTGTGGGGCATGCAGGAGGCGGCCGATCAATGATACTCTTTCATCATTGATATTTCTAAGTCTCTCTTCTTTCCTCTCTGAAATAAATAAAGTATTTAAAAAATATATAAATAAGTAAAGTACAGAAACTCATATGAACATAAAGTAGAATGGTATTTTCCAGGGGCTGGGGGATAGGGGGATGGAGAGTTATTTAATGGGCACAGACTTTAGTTTTGCAAGATGAAAAACAAGTTCGAGAGATCTGTTGCACAACATAGTGAATATAGTTGACAATACTGAACTGTATACTTAAAAATTATTAAGATGGTGAAAAAAAATCACTTTCTTTTTATTTCACATGGTCCTCGCCCAAATAGGAATACAAATCACAGTCTGGCCAATTAATATACTTTGTTATAAAATTTAATCTAGGTTAGCTTCCTTCATGGGCAAGATCTCTCTCATGGTAGCAATAAATGGTTCCCTTTGCTGGTTCACATGTTGCACATTGTAATCCCACAGAAAGAAAAGCAAACCTTGCCACACAAACCGGGCAGAGAAGTGACATGAGAAAGACAGTGCTGGGGAGAGCACTGAGCTCGGACTTTCTGGTGTCCTAGGAAAGTAGTTCCTCTTCTGTTTCAGGTAGATTAGTTGTGGCTCTGTCACTTGTGACCAAAGGAATCCTGTTGAAAACGATCTGATAAACTGCTATGCTTTAATTTCAGTCGTCCACTAATGATCTTTATGATGTGCTGTTGTTTGATTAGCTAGTTCAGTCTTGGTTGGAATCCAGTCTCACATGGGCAATCAGTACCATTATAACTGGTACTTTTCTTCCTACTACATTGCATTTTGATAGTTATTTTAGTTTTAAAAAAAAATCTGTCAGACAACACAGAAAAAGCTCCCGGATTTTATAGTGTATGATCAAGTGTTCTCAACAGTATACTCTCTACAGTTTACAAATACTTTCAGGTAACATAAAATAATCACGTGACTCAGGTTTCCCAGCAGGTATGTGTTGGACAAATGCTATCTAGAGCAAATATCAAAGAGATTTAAAGTCAGAAAGAAATTACTAAGCTTATCAGATTTCAGTTTATAATGTTATATAGCACATAGTACATAATCACTTTTAGTTAAATAAACCCATATACCTTAATTTAAATTACCTAGTGAGAATTTAAAAACCCTTATAAAAAACTACTAATGATAATTGAACGTGACTACTCATCAATTTGCCTGATAGAAGGACATTCAGGCAATGGTCACATAGATGTATCCTGATCCATAGTTAGGATAATAGTGGATGATTGTCGAAACCTACTCAATTCACTTCCCTTGTAGATATTTAAAAGTTTTTGGTAAACTGTTCAGTAAATTTTTGCATTCACTATTTCCTTAAACTTTTTTTTCTACTCATAATTTATTGTAGGGAAGAGGCAAAGAAGAATTTAAAGAGCTTGTCAAGTTGCCCCTTTGCAAGCAGCACACATCTTTTTTCATGTAATACCGATATAATTTACCCCTCACTGGTGGTTTAATTTATCACACCATAACTAATAACAAACAGTGGGAAGGAGAGAGGTATCACTTCCAAACTAGGCTTTCAAGATGTTTGCAAAACAAAATGTAAAGGTTGCCATACAAGTTTGTAAGACTTAACGAACACATTGTATCCATTGGAGGGAATGTACGGACTGTATGATGGCACTGGTCATGCATAAAATTACACCTCACTTTCCACATGAAAAAAAGAGAAAATAATTTACTTTTTAATTCATGGGTTGTATTCCAGTTATGAAACATTTCAAATCCCAAGTAGATTCCTATGTAACTAAAGGTGCTAACGCTAAAGTAAAAGATTTCCTTGGTTGTTGTTGCAGCTGATTTTTTTATTTCTGTTCTCCCACAATTCCTGCAACCAGCCATTTTACCTCATGAAAACTCATGAGCTTATCTAATTCTGCATAAACATCATGTCATTCACTAGCAGGTCTAAGAATGGGGCAGATAAGGACGAGGATAAACATGATATTTTCTATAAAGAATGACACATACTCCTGTGATTATGGACTTTGACTACATAACAATTTTCAGTGATCCTCATGAATGTTCCTATAGTAACCTTCAGGGCAATTTGGAATGCTGTTTGTAAGAAGCTAATGTTTGATAACCTTCCAACAAAAAGAAGAAGGGCCATTACACAGTGTTCAATGTTAATTGGCTTATGTTCAGTTTCTTAGGTCAGTAGATCTATGTTCAAATATATTCTGACCAAACCATCACTGCTCTAATCCTCCCAAACATTTGGGCTACCCGATTCACTCATTTAAAAATATTCACTGAGTTTCTAAAATGTGTCAGTTGCTACAGCAATTTTTAAAAGAAACATAGTCCCTGCCCTCCTGGAGCTAACTGTCTGGTGTGGGAGACAAGCGCTAATTACACAAACTCATAGACAGCTGTGTAACTTGGACAAGTGCTCATTGCACTAATTGTACCATATTGTACTTGCTGCTTTATTTGACCACATGCTTTTCTAGATGGCCTGATTCCTGAGGGCAGCTTGGGCCTGATACCTAATAAAATATTTACGCTTAATTTTTAATGAACACATGCCCCCCAAAACTAGTTGTTAATCAAAGAGAGGTCAAAACATGTTCTGAAAGAATTTTAATTCCCCAATGAAAAATTCTCAGCATTCCATATTATTTCCCAGGTTCCTAAATGTTTCTTTAGATCAAAAAGTAAAATGTAATCAAAGACTTCATACATCTGCATTATACACGATTTGGCACATACCGTGACGCTTGCACACCTTCCTGAAGCAGTGCCTGTAGCGCCTCACAGTCCGGTACTGTGGTGCCATGACTGAAGGCGGCCGTACAATTGCCAGCTGTAATGGATGTAATCATCCAAGCAGGGAGACAGGTGGAGAACACCCACCACCATTCCCGCTTTGTGCCACTGGAATGTGAAATGACTGTAGGAGTCTAAAAGGATTCTCAAGAAGTCTAGACTGTGTCACCTTAATATTTCTGCACAAATAAACGGAGTGTTGCTGAGAGATCACAGTAAATGAGAAAGAAGGCCTTTGCCACCTGCTTCTCCCATCCAAGGAACAGGACATAACGAAGGCTTATGTAGGAATTGTTAAAGTGGTGTGGAGGTAGGCCTGGCTTCTGGGGACGTTTCAATTACTTAAGGAGAGAAAGAGAAACGAACCTCTCCTGCATGCTCCCCTGTCCTTCTTCCAGCTTGTGCTCATGCATGTCTATTTTGGGTCAGATCTTGGCTCTGGAGTCACAGGCCTGGTTTTGGGATCTGTTCTTCCATTCCTGGTCTGACCTCGGGCAAGTTACGACTTCTGGGAAAATAACTCATGGACTGCTCTCTGCACTCTATGAAACATGCTTAAAATAATGTCTGGCAGAGATTAAGTACTCAATAGGTATCTCTATCATCATTATCTAGTAAGCTTTAGATGGCAAAATTTCTTGCAGAGACCTCCCTGTTATATGCTATTATCTAATATAGCAGGCTACTAGTAAGTAACCTTTATAATAAAGTTTAAAGATTTTAAGAGTGTAAATCATTTGCCTGTGAGGAAGAATTTGTACTTTTAGATCACATCAGGTAAAATCTAGTGGTCTACCAATGGGTGGCCAAGATGTCCTTAAGATTGCCTTCAACTTGACTAAACTTCAGACAGAATTCTTCCTGACTATAGGCCCTGACCTCCCTTTTTAAATAGCATTTACTTTAGAAAGCTTGTAATTATAAATTCACCCTCTGCCTCTTTGAGATATAAATCTTCTTCCAGCCTCTTTTCAGTATTACAACATAGGAATGTCTTTCTCAAAGACCCTGGGGCCATCTCCTTGAAATGTAATAGTCAAGAAAGATAGAGGCCTTGTCTCCCAGTCTCTCTGAGAGGGTAGGAGTCTAACTTCCACAGACAGGGATTAGCAAACACAGAGGATCTAATCACATTGACGAAAGTTCCTGCAGAAGTCCTCAAGTCCTTTGTCACTAGCTCACCCCTAAGAGTACGTACAAACACTCCGCCTTTCGTTTCAGCAGTAGCTGAGTTTAATCTCTCTCCCCTATTGCAATAGTCTTGAATAAGGTCTTCCTTCCCTGTTTCTCTCTGCCCTGTGTCATTTTTCTTTCACGTGGGTCACATGAGCTACAGTGTTCAGATCCCTCAATCCACTCTTTGCTCTCATTAACTTAATAAAGGAAAGAAAGAAAAAGAAAAGAAAAGGTCCAAATTAAGATCCTACTCCTTATGGTGTAATCAAGGAAATAAGTAGTGCTTCCTTCCAGCTGATTTTATTAACATTAAAGTTTTATGATAAATTATGAAGATCCCTAGAGCTAAACACCCAATTAAAATAACATAAGCATGGCAAGATGTCTATTATAATGTTTTTCTTGGAAGAAAAATCCTAATTATAGTGCTGTAGACTTCTGCATGGCACTGCACTGCTGTGGGGATGGATGGGGATCACAGCTCTAATTAAGAGGTAGGTGTTTCCAAGATGGTGCTAAACTAAAAATAAGTGAAGCCTACTCTTTAAAAGTCAAGTTTTCTGGAATGCAAACACAATTACTTAAGTCATTTTAACTTTATAATTATACTTACATTTCCTTACTGGAGACTTTGTTTCTCACATATAACTTTGCACAATCGATTTAAAAGATAATTTATACAGCAGTGGGCAAAAGTAGGCCTACAGTTACATGAAACAGTTAATAAAGCTATTTTTATCGTCATGACCTGAGTGCCTCCTCCCATACTGAACAAATGTAGACCTACCTTTGCCCGCCCCAACCATTTCATGAGACTCGGTAAGTTTCCCAGTGCACTCATTAGCTTCGTAAAAGAGTGAAGGATAATGGATTTCAAGTTTGCCTGGTTATCTTTCAAAATGGGTTAAAAGAAGTGTGTGTGTTTTTAAATTCTGTCCAAGCAGAAAAAAAATAAAATAAATGACTTATTGTTTAGTCCTAAAAGCAAAGATAGAATTCAAAGGAGAAAATGGATGACATCTGAGGGCTACAATTATGATTAGTATAATCAATGGGTTAAAAAACTATTTTATAAACAAACAAAACTATACATTCCAAATCACACTAGCTTTTGGATTTGTTTTCGTGGTTTTATTTTCAACACTACTGCTCCCAATATTAAAGGGCATTTTAAATTTATTTTACATAATGTTTACAGGGTTATTTTTTAGACACATCACTTAAAATCTTCACATGAATATTATGTCTCATTATATTTCATAGGGCTAATGTCAGTGGCATATTCATTGTGAAAATATTTCACAAAAAGACAAATGACTTGGAATTAAAATTTAATATATGGGTTATAGGACAATTAGGCATTCATAAAAAATTTAGATCCATACCTATCTCAAATCTTGTACTAAATACATTATAGTACATAATATATACTGTATCTCAGCTATATTAAAGATTTAAATCTTACTGTAACCACCCCCTACAAAAAGAAAACGATGCTGTAAGAGAATGGGAAGAAACTATAGGTAAATATTTCCATCTTCTAAACAAGTGGAGATGTCCATTTTAAGCAAAAACAAAAATATTAACAAAAATTACAAATGAAAAAAATAATAGATGTTATAGTACACTAACATTATAAAATTTCCACATCAAAATAACCATAAATAAAATTAAAAAGCAAACATTAAATTGGGAAAGTGATTTTTGCAATAATGAATGATGCCATGTCAAGAGTTGTTATCCTTAATATATCATTAACCTATTATTGCTCTCCTTTAACCCTAGTCATCAATTCCAATCTATTTTACCTCCTATCTCTTGAATCTTGACTCTCTTCTTTATATCTTTAGGGCAGCCACTCTGGTCCGGTGCAAGCTACCAAGAACCTTCTCTGCATTTCTGCTATAGTCAGCTGTCTGCCCATGTCTCAATTAGCCACTCTGCAGTTTTTCACGGTACAACAAGAGTCATCTTTCCAAAACCCAAATAGGTCATGCGACATCCAATGCTGTCAGAATAATAATGCTCTTAGAATAATGCCTTCCTCTCCAGCTTCCTCTCTGACCTCTCTCGTTCTATCTTCCAGCCCTAAGGTATCCTCTCTCCTTAGTGCCTTTGCATATGCCTTCTCCTTTACTTGGAAATTTCTCCCATCTTTCAATCCCATTTCTTCTGCTGTTTATCTATTACTCAGCTTCCATGCCACTGTCTCATGGATACTTTCTCTGACTAGATCAGGACTGGTGTGTGTTCTCCTGCCTCTAAATACCATTCTTCCCCACTATTTAACCCGGTTTTAACTTTACATTTATTTGTGCATCTAAATACATCTGTCTCCCCATCAAATCTGGGAGTTTTCTGAAGGCGTGTCCTCTTTTCACTCTATCTCCAGGGCCAGACATGCTGAAGTGAGGCAGGGCCAGGGCTGTCTGGTGATGGGGGCCTTGATGCACATCACACATCTATGAGCAGATTCCAGATTTTCATAAAAGATAGAGAATTACAGATGCACTTGAATAAATCTGGTCCTTATGTTCCTGCTTTAAAGTTTCTGTCAGCACAGTGTTATATTGAAAGGGGAGGGGACTGACTAACCCATATACATACTAAAACAAAGAAACAAGTATACTTTCTTCTTCCTAGTTCTCTAACTAGTACAACTGTTTTTATTCCTGATATAGAAGCATGACTCAGACTCCTTACTTCCTTTTCCCAGTGTTCCTGTCAACAAATTGTGTGCTTTTTTAAAAATGCTCTCTCGTTATCCTTTTGTTCTCCCCCTCTTACTGCACTTTTGCACCCTGACTCAAGTCTGAATTATTGCAAAAGCCTCCATCACAGGATTCAAATATTAGTGCTCAAAGAAGCCATCATTTGTAGATACAAAGGAAATACAAATGGATGATTGGGGACCTGCTGAATCAGAGGTGCAGGAGGAAAACAGGAAGGCGTATTAACAGAAGTCCATTTCCCTTCTATCAGAGCAGCTCTACTTTAAGCTATTATGTATTAGGTTTCAAAGTAATAGTTCAAGAAAAATTTCTGCAAAAGGGAAAAAATGCTTGAAAATAACTGTTTTCAATTAACGGAGGTTGCCCTTTCTGCACCATCATGACAATTCAAATGCTCCTGACCCTTCTAAATCCAGCTACATTCCTACCACGGAGAGGCACCTTCTACCATTTTCAGGACAGCCTGACTCTTCTTTGCAAGATATTACAGAGCTCACTGTGTCACATAGTTTGATGATTACTGTAATACTTGGCTCTCTAGTTTATTATTTTACCAATGATGGAGTTGTTTGTTTAGTTATTTAATTATTTTAACCCCTCCCCTATCCACAGTTGGATTTTTTAAGTTTATTTTGGCAAAGATACGACCTAACAGATTCTTCATTTAGCTCACAATCACTAGTGTTGGGATAATTAAGGATGGCAAAATCTGACTAAATGATCATGATTTTAATGAGGAAGAAATATGCTGTCCTAGGAAAAGCAAATAGATTTTTCTTAGAGCAGAATTTAGAACAAATGGGGGCAGCTCTTTTGGGACCCAAAGTTGAGAAAGATCAGAAGCTGAAGGGAAAGAGTACCATGATCAGCTGGGAGTAAGTCCCATGGGCCTGGCATTTGTCATTTGTGCAAGGAAAGGAGATGTCAGGGCACCCTCTTTCTGCTTAAATATCTTCTTTGTCCAAACAAACAGTTCCCATGTATGTTTATGTAAGTTATATAAAAAGGAGGAAAAATTAACCAAGCATAAAATATACTTTATGACAAATACTTTGTTTTTCTATTAAATAAAATCATGTATCACTCTAATAGCTTTATTCTATTCTTCTCACATATAATTTTTTTATATAATAAGAACCAACTCAGCTATTACCTTTGTCTTGCACATGTTTGCTTCCCATATAATCTTTCTTTAAACTTCCTGGTGTGTTTTTTCTAGGAGGGTGGGGCTGGGCACTAAGAAGTGCATAACAAACGAATTAAATAATTCACATGGCAGAGTGATGGTTTGTACCAACTGCACTGATTGGAAAATTGCTTGTTGATGGCAAAATAAACTTGAAAGTAATTGCATACAGAAGGCACAATATTGCTAAATTCACATTATCTGAGTTTAGATCTGAGTTGGCTGTGGCTGTGTAATTTATTCCCTCTGTATTACTGTAAGATCCATGCTACAACTGGTGGGTAGCTTTTCTATCTCCCCTCAAGAATCCCTTCTTAGGGTGTCCTCATAGCTCTGCCCCAAAACTGTCACTTGCAGAGAGTGCAATGAGAGAGAACATGCACACTAAAAAAAAAAAACTAGGATAGAAATCTGGAGAGTTGGTTTTATGTTTGTTTGTTTTTTTACTTTTTATTATTTTATTTTATTTTAAAATATATATATTTTATTGATTTTTCACAGAGAGGAAGGGAGAGGGATAGAGAGTTAGAAACATCGATGAGAGAGAAACATCGATCAGCCGCCTCCTGCACACCCCCAACTGGGGATGTGACCGCAACCAAGGTACATGCTCTTGACCGGAATCGAACCTGGGACCTTTCAGTCCGCAGGCCGACGCTCTATCCACCGAGCCAAACTGGTTAGGGCTATGGTTTTTTGAAATGGAATGTTAAGAAGGAGTTGATTGTACAAGGAAAACCATTGGGCTGGGAGTCTATACATTAGCAATGTGACAGTGAGAAAACCACATTTTCTGTGTCAATCTTCTCACCTATCGAGGGGGGAGAATAAATCATCGCCCTTTCAAATGTACAATGTTGGTGTGAAGGTCAAAGGAAAACAGTTATGTGAAAGCATTAAGATATATTTATACATGTGATACATTATTTAATGAGCAGTTTAAAGGAATAAATGAAAAAATGTATCTTTGGTTAAATATAAATTTTTACAAATGTGCCAACAAACCAAGAAATGATATTTATTACACATAAAACTGTTCATAAATAAAGATCTATCGAGGATGAAAATAATGATTAAATAAAAAATTCTTTCTAGTATAAACTTGAAACAGTATCTAAGGATATTTCATTTTTCAACTATTTTTCAAGTAAAAAATCAAACGTTCTTCAATTGAGATTAACGATTCTCAATGGGATGATGGTACATCAAAATCTGGGGCAGGATATATAGATAAAATACACAAAACATATTCTAAAATGATCATCACTCTCATTTATTCTTACCATGTTCTCCTCGTCCAATTTAAAGTTTTAAATAAATAGCAGAGAAGGACATTAGATTAGTAAGTTAAGAGAGACCAGGAAACTCAGTTTTTAATAGTTTACTTTATAACTTAAGATTTCTTATAGTTCCTTATCAGGAAAATTAAGGATGGTTTCAAATGAGATGTTACCTTATTTCCGAGTTACTTAAATAATGTTTGAGTCATTTTATAAGACAAAGTAATCAAACTACATTTTAAGGAATTAAAATCACTCAATTCTAAATCAGAAACATTATGAGAAGTTCAAAGTAGTGAGAGACTACTATAAATCTTCTATTGTAACAAGTTTGTATAATTGGTTGACACCCTTTGCAAAATAACCATGCCAACTTTAAAATATACCTTATATTGTATCTTCAAAAATCCTAATAAGAAATGTATAACAGCTGCTAAATAAAATTAAGAAAATAAGAGTAAACTCTGACTACGTTGAGAACAATTCTTTAAAAATTAATTTCTAAAAGAGTCAACATTAAGTTAATTAATTAGAATTTATTAAAATGCCTTTTAAATACAATACAACTATAGAAAATTTTATCAACTTTTAAAAAATGTAACTTGAGCCCTAGCCAGTTTTTTCTCATTGGATAGAGCATTGGCCAGGGGACTGAAGCATACCGGGTTCAATTCTGGTCAAGGGCATATGCCCGGGGTTTCAGGCTCAATCCCCAGAAGTGGGCGTGCAGGAGGCAGCCGATCAATGATTCTCTCTCATCATTGATGTTTCTTTCTCTCTCCCCGTCACCCTTCCTCTCTGAAATCAGTAAAAATATATTTTTAAAAATGTAACTTGATATGTTTATCATAAAATATCTGTGGTGGTTGAATAAAACTAGTCAAAAAGTCTTGCAAAGGAGAATATCTTTGAGTAATTTAAATAATGTGATAATAGCACAAGAATAGACAAATAGATCAATAGAATAGAATGAACAATCCAGAAAAAGTCCTACATAGATACAAAAATTTAATAAATTAAAGGGTAGTATTTCTAATAGGTGAGTAAAGGATAAATTATTCAACAAATGCTGTTAGCATAATTGTCTATAATACAGAAAAATACATTTGATTCCTAATTTAGAACACACACACAAATATACAATTTAGATAACTTATATATGTATAGAAGTATTGGAGAAGAATTACCTTTTTCTATCTCTCTCATTTTTAAAGATGAAATATGTTAAAGGCTACTCTGAATAATAAGAGGAAGCATTTTCATAAAAGAAAGGAGTGCATATGTTATGGGGTATACACAGGAAAAAATCCCCATATGGACCCCAAGAATTATCTGTTTCTGCCACTTTAATTTCATAGGAAAAGACTCAAGATTAATAGATTTTACTCTTTGTTCTTTTAAGTAAGATATACCAAATTACTGAGTAAATTTACCTGAGGGAACACAGGAACCTTTTTGTTGAGCCTTTTTTAGATGGTCTTCCTAAGTACATTACAGAGAATCTTGGGGCAGGGGTGAGAGGACTGGCTGGTGTCAGATAAGGGCTTGAATCCTGCTCTACCAAATATGATCCAGCACAAATCATTTAATATTTCCTTATCCTGGTGTTCTTACCAAAACAATGTAAAGAGTATTGTGGTGATCATGAAGATCATATTAAATAGTAACAACACATTTTGAAGAATGTCTGCCATACAATAACCACTCAATAAATAAGCATTTCACCATGAATAGAAGTAGTAATTGAATATCACTGAGAGCCATAGCCTATGCTTCCTGGAAAGTAATAAGAAAGACTAGAATTTTGCTCCACTTTCTGGAGCTATCCCCTGAAATTACCTCTATTGGCCATCCCTTCATCCTCTACCCCGCCCCTAATTTGCCAAGTGATCGACACCATCCCCAGATTGGAAACTTCCTAACAACTGAAGAGTCCTTTCTGGAGGCATGGAGTTGAAACCAGTGTAGATTTCTTCTAGCTACTGTTAGAATATGGCATTTAATAAGAGAGAAAGAAGGAAGGTTTCCATGAATTTCATAAAGGAATCAAAACTTTATCTAGTTCAGAGGCAGGAAACATGAAGGAAGATACCAGAATAGCACAGAGTAGGTCCTCAGCAAATTGTTTAATGGATTTTGAAAAAAAGCAAGAGGCAAAAAGAAGGACTTACAAAGGGAGGAGGACAGGTGTTTGAAAAGAAAGAGGCCCAAAGCACCAGAGATGGACGGGCCTTTGACAGGAGCAAAGACATTTCTTGTGTTACATAAGAGGGAGTGAAGAGAGGGGGGCACAGACGCAGGGGGGACTGAGGATTTGGTGGCGGGCAGATGAGGGGCTTTTGCGTAGCTACTTTCAATTCAGGCAAGTATTGGGAGTAGGATAGTCCAGGAACTTGCTTGTTCTCAATTTAACTCTGCTTGGTTGAAATGAGTAAATCTGTGATTCTAATTTACATAATCTTTCCATGAATAAAAATAGGATGCAAAAACTCAATCTGTTTCAGATTTAGACCCAAACTGCAATGCAAGATTTGACAGAAATCATCTTCTAAGACGGAATTGTCTTTAAATGGTGCTAACAACTCTCAAAATAACATATCTCTAAAAACATATGCCTCTTTTTTTTCTGTAACCAGGGTGAAACCTTCAAACTCTTTTCAAACCACTGTGCTGCCTTCGACCTTCTTTTAAAAAAATTACTACTAGGGATTTTTATAGGAAATGTTTCATGTCACAGTAGGTAGGCACTTCAACCACGAAGCTGTGCCAAGGTAAGTATTGCCAGTAACCGTTTACCTCGGATGCATTCTTGGCTCACTTACAGTGACCAGTGATGCCCACCTCTGTTCTTAGTGGCCCTTTCAATTACTAACAATGTACTAAGTTCCATTCACACCTCTAATCGTGTGTACAAAATTGTTATAAGTATAATTGATATATGCTAATTCAATTGTTTAAAGTAATTAGATTTAATTTGCATTCTCACAGAGGAAATTCCTATTACATAATTAAGAGAATGCATTTAAGCTTTTATTTCATGTACTTCTGATGCCTCCATTGAAAAGGATAAAGGGGAGGAGATACAAAATGTAAAAGAAAAGTACTTATAACTAAATTTAATGTCATCTCAAGTGCAACTTATGAGTGAAACATACTTTGAATTATTTTAATACAGAATCCTATATAATAAAAGGATAATATGCAAATTGACCCTAACAGTGGAACAACTGGGAATGGCCAGTTGCTATGATGCGCACTGACCACCATGGGGCAGACATTCAATGCAGGAGCTGCCCCCTGGTGGTCAGTGCGCTTCCACAGGGGGAGCACTGCTCAGCCAGAAGTCAGCTCATGGCTGCCCAGTGCAGTGGTGGTGGTGGGAACCTTTCCCGCCTCTGCTGCAGTGCTAAGGATGTCCGACTAACGGCTTAGGCCTGCTCCCCATAGGAAGCGGGCCTAAGCCATTTGTCAGACATCTCCTGAGGGCTCCTGGGCTGCCAGAGGGATGTCTGACAGCCAGCTTAGGCCCGCTCCCCCAGGGAGCGAGCCTAAGCCATCAGTAGGACATCCTGTGAAGGGTCCAGGACTGTGAGAGGGCGCAGGCCGGGCTGAGGGACCCTCCTGTGCACCAGGCCTCTAGTTAAGAAATAAAATTTTTTATAATATGCTAAAAATCTATCTGACTACAATTTTCTCTTTCTCTCTTTACACTTAGGAACACTTTTCAGAGACCTGCTGCAAAAACTTTGGAACAAACTTACAACTCATCTGGATTTTCCTTTATTAAATATCCCCATTGACAAAATCCATTCCCCTGATCAATAACTGACCCTGAAAAGTACATGTTGTCAAAGGCCCATTTGATGTTAAATGCTTTCTACTAGGTTCCTCTAAGCTAAGAAACTGACATTAAAGACTAACTAGGTGCTCTTGTTGGCATATAACAGAGGGCAGACCCTATTGTTACTTGCTTCCTTAAGAACAAGATAATATCAGAGCAAACAGCAGAGTTGGGATTCACACTCTGGCATTTCAGGCTCAAAAGGCATACTCCAGCCACGCCACTCACTCTTGCGGTCAAATGACTCTGATGATCGGGACTCAGTTCCTCCCTGGTTAATGGATTTATAGCTTGGATAGATCTGACTCTCAACAATTTTCTCTACTAAACAAGCCTTTGGCCCTTTAACTCTAAACCACTGGTGTTAACATCTAGTGTTCTGGTGCCTAAAGCAGGTTCTATTCCTTCTTCCACAGGCCATCCCTTCATGTGAAAGATGGCTGTGATCATGTAGGTCTGCTTCTAGCAGCCTAAGAGTTCCGATAAGCCTTCCAGTCACTCGCCTCAAAACATATTTCTGCTGGATTTTAGTTCCCTTAAAGTATAATAACCAAACTAAACACTCAGTAGTGTTCCAAGTGTGGCCTGATCAGCACAGGACTTCATTTGGCTCACTGTCTTGTCCTTTTGAAAATTTCATGTATCCTTCTTCTCCTATGCAACATCTACACTCTTCTTCTCCACAGGGCTCTTACTAGCACATATGATGTGCTTGTTATCTATGACTTCATCTGCGTCACTGATAATGAGTGAGAGAGAAGTCAATTCTGGGCAGCTGGCCAACAAAGGTCTTCTCTCCAGATTGATACTTAACCTTATCGGTTGGATGTTTGGGGACCACAGATGAATTATTCATGAATTTGTGTTTGATTCCAAGCCTGACCTCAAATCACTCAAGTGATGTGGACAAGGAATTTCACCCATAAACCTCAGTTTCTTAAATCGGCAAACTGGGAATGGCAATACCTTTGCATAGGTGTCATAAGCAATGATGTTTGTGGGTTTTAAGATCACCTTAGATTGGATACTCAATAACAAGTATTTCCTTGCTGTTAAAAAAAAAAAAAAAAAGAGTCCTTGATGTTGTCACAGAGCTGGGTGTCAAGGAGCCTGATCCTATAGTTTCAGTTAGTAGCTCCCCATGTCATCTACTTGCTTACACATAGTTGACCTAGTTCATGTAGTCATTAATTAAACCCTTTAATAATATGTCCCGTTGCTGCGTAAGTAAATCTTAGCATTTACTGATATTAAGCCCCTGCTGAGCCCTGATGCTGCGAGAGTGCAGCATGTCTGGCCGCCCGGGCTGCCTCTGACTTGGTATATTTCCTCACTCAAATATCTCAGCGTCTGTCATCCCACTTTTCTGATCTGTATGATGACACTGACCCATCTCACAAGCATGCTGTGAAGCGAGGCTAATTAATGTTGACTGAATACTTTGAAAAGGAAAATTGCTATTTAAATGCCAAATATGTGTATTCAACAGAGGACGAGTGCACCTGGGGATTAACATGTCCTAGATGCTGAAACGGCTTTGCCTTGCTGAACGTGGGAAGCCAAATTAACAACCTGGCAGCTGCTCCAAATCCATACTCTTTCTCTCACTCTGTTTTGAAGCAACACAATTTTTATGGATTTTTGTGACCGAGAGCTAGCAATAAGCAGTGACTCAAACGTCTCTTTTTAAAAGGCAGCGGTACCTTAAGGGACTGTCAGAAAGAGAAGTGCCTACATTGCTCAGGGGGAAGAATGATTCCAGGTAGGGTGTGGTATGGTAAGAAAGCTGACAGTTCAAGACTTTTTTTTTTCTCTGTAAAAACTCAATACATCTAATAAAGGGATAACATCTCTCATCTCAGACAATAAGATCCATTGATTTAGATGAACAGACACAGTTTGCTCTCAACTTCTAAACTGTCAGGTTAAGAAAATATTTTGAGATTGCAAAACAGATTAGGGGTGTGAATGGCTGAAACACAGGAGACGGCACAGGCCACCCCAGCCTTCTGCTCTGGCAGCTCTTCCCCAGCGAACAGCTGCCGAGCGGATCTCACCAAGGTGGGACCGGGGACTGTGCGGTGGCGGCTGTCACGGCTTCTGAAAACGAAGCTGCTAAACATTCCCCAAAATGACTTTTCACTAACTCCCTCCCTTGCTTCGAGGACATAAAAAACAAAATGCCGAAACCATCTGGAAACGTTTTGAGTTGTCTTTTTACCCCACCAGGGGCCTGCGGCAGGATTTGCATTTTCGGGGCTTTTCCATTTTAAACAGTTTAATCATCTTGGACGACAGGGATATGCAAAGCTGGCAGTGTTTCTGGGAGACTCGATAGCAACTCCGTAGCGGAAAAGAAACGTTTTGAGTTTGAAGTGGAAGGTTGCATTAAACACGAAATAAACACTACTTCCTGGGCTGCCGGAGTCTAAAAATAGGCCCTTGAACAGATTTTGAAGTGCCAGTCTCCGCTTTCTCCAAGGAAGCCACGGGCACTATTAGCCTGATTGCTGTGCAAGGAGAGGGCCAGATGGCTTGCCCTTGAACTGTAATCAAAGGGCCTTCTTTTATGGGAACTTTTTTCTCCCAAAGTGAGGGCTTCGTAAATAGGAGAGGTCCAAGCTTACTTTGCAAAGGGAACCTGCTGGCCCATTACAAACTCTCTACCCAAGTCCGGTACCCTGTTACCGTGGCACCCCCAATGATGGAAACCACAGTGAGGTAAACTCAGGGAAATGCCTCCCACAGCCCTTGTCTTCAGACTACGATGTGTCCCAGAGAGCCGGTCTACCACTTGGCCAACTTCAGATTCTCTATTAAAGAACTGAATATGATGGACTTGCTATTCAAGTGCTGGCAGGGCATGACCTTGGATCTTGCTAGACATGCAGACTCTCAGGCCCCACCCCGGGATGACTGTATCAGAAGCAGCAATTTACCAAGATCCCTAAGTGATCCGGATGCTAGTCAGTTCCTATCCAATTCTCTATCTCGTCGGAAGATCTCTAACTTCCTCAGTTGTATTACCTCCCACTCCTAACAATAATTTTAATTCCTCTGCTGCAATATTGAATAGAAAATAATTTAATCTGAGGGATACACAGCAATATCACAAACACCTCATGTCGAAGTTAATTCATTAACACACTACTATTTATTGAACGTTTATGTGCTACATAACATCCAGAAATAAAGAGATACTATGTCAACCCAAAGAGCTAAGAATATCTAGACGCATATGAATAATCACAATGCTGGATGGATAGACACAGAGAAGCACAGCACTGACAATCTGAATGGGAAAAACTAAGCTATAGATTAAGAGAATCTTGGATTAGATATGGTGATTTCGACTCAATTCTATGCACAAAAAGGGGCCACATGCTAACCTGACAAGCTCAGGGAAGGCCACCACCCGTGGCCTTGCAAACTCAGAGACCTAAAATAACCACAAAGGATAGTTTGAAATTAAAATTTCCTAACTAAAAGCAGTTTATGGCAGGTAGTCTTGCCCTAGGCTTGAGTCTTCCCTGACAAAAGTCAATCTTTACCTTAACTGAGCCTGTCTATTGTCTTTTGCATCTACGATAACATACCTTTGGAGTCACTTCTTGTTTTTCAGACCCCTCAGGGCACAGCCATTACACCAGAGCAGAGACTACAAATCCTCCTTGTTATTTTTACCATGTTAATTGTTGACTATTAACTATCCTATACCCATCAATGTAAAAGATGTATATGTCTATTATTTTACTTTTTATCCCATCTCCTCTTTTGCTTTCTTCTGCATCCCTAAACTATCACCAGTGAATTTCATGTAACCCACTTATGTCTTCTCTTTTTATTGTAACGTATAAAAAGGTGCAAAACTGCCATTCTCTGGCGCATTATCTCAATCTGTTGAGATTTTGCTTCCCAGCAATTGTCAACAATTTGGCTCAAATAAACTCACAAGAATTCTTCACGGGATTGAATGTTTCTTATGTTGTCAATTCTAAGGCATTTGGAATTTAAATCAAATTCTAATACCTATAAGGAATCCAGTATTGCCGTATCTTCTGATCTTTAAAACTAGCCAGAAATCCAGAGTTTATGTTATGTGCAATCTCCTAATATTTAAGTACTGGCCACAACAAACATACAAACAAATAACAACAAAACCTAACAATGAATGGACCAAACAAAACACCAGTGAGCTGAACTTTGAAACTCTGGGTATTTTGACTCAACAGAGGCTTGGCAGCAGCCATACAATGGGGATTACATGTGAGGCTGTGACATTTCCAGGGACAGCTAGCGCAAGGAAGCACGCTGTGACGTGTGCTGAAGTAGAATCCTGTATGCAGAAGGCTGTGACTGAAAAAGGGACTAACTTCCCAGACTGGGGATTATGAGCTGTGGTTCCAAGATCAAAAGATGCAAAGTACAAAGGAGGAGAGATAATGGGAGAAAGTATTCCAGGTGAGAAAACTGAATTTGCAAAATGTAAAGACTTGAGAGAGAATAACTTTCTGATGAAATATGAGAGTTCAGAAGGGCCAGGAGGAGAGTACACAAAGGCAACAAATTTGCTTAATTTTAAAGAGTTGGGGAATAATATCACATGATTTCCTTTTAAAATGACCATTCTTCAGGCTGAGGCAAAAGAAATAGGAAAATTTCTTTTATCAGTAGTTGCTGTTATGTAATATATCTCTAATTTGACTGCGGCTATGGAGAAAATGCACATAGAAGTAGGGAATTTTATACTATTTCACCAGCTAGAAACTCATATTCCTTAGGTTAGCAGGTAGTTTGTAATAATTCCTTCAGGTTTTAGATATTACTGGGGAGCAGACTTTGCCACCCCAAAATATGCCTCTTTGGCTAAAGGCTTATTTTGAGCTGGGTGCCTATTTTTAAAGTAACAGCAAACATAGGAGAAGCTCTGAAAACTGTGTAGAAGTTACCCTTCTCTAAGGTACACTTATATTTATAAGGGAAATCTGCATTTGTAAGGGGTCTCCTTCTCTGTACCAGGAAGATGAGGATGACTCAGCCTCTTCTCATTGGAGAAGGTATGGACTTAAATCTGCATAACAACCTTACTTTTGTTTACAGTGCTTTTCCCAGTAACCTCCCATAATTAACCTCTCCTGTGCCAGAACATTTTCGGTTGTCTTTAGTTGGAGATGGTATTTAGGGTGGTGGCATGGGCCATTTTGGAGAGGAGGTCAGTTTTCCTAGGTATCTCCCATGTATACAAGAGGTATACATGTTATTAAACTTCTGTATATTTTTCTCCTCCTAATCTGTCTTTTATTACAGGGGGATCTCATCCAATAACCTAAAAGGGTGGAAGAAAAATTATTTTCCTCCCCTACATTACCAAAAATGAAGAGAGGGCTTTCGACAGATGTTCAAAAGGCACTAAGTATTATCAATCAAGCTGACTTCATATTTCTTTGCAAAACAGCTTTTAACAACATCTGTGATTCTTTTATTTGCAGCTTCTGAAGGAAAGGAAACTTTTATATCTATTGCTATATCTGTAGTTTTAATTGTAAGTATTCCATCTGTGATTTTTAGTTATTTATTTACCTCCAATGTTAGCAAAAGAGCATTAATAATTCTCTGCTCTTTTAACCATCATCATAGAACTGATAGGGAACTTTTTAAATGCTCTTTGGTGGAGAAAAAACTCAACACAAAATATCTTCAAAAATCACCAGAAGAAGAGAACTGATGAAATTTATTAGAGTATTACAATGCTGTTATGCATATTTTATTTTTTAATATGTGTTCTGCAATCATTAGTATAATCAATCTACAGCTGCTTCTTTCTGAATACAGAGAATTAGAAAGGGAAGATAACAGTATTCATGGCAAGTCAACGATTTTAGTTATGGTCACAAGTTTTGCAAATTAATCTAGCCTCAAATATTTTGCTACTATTTCTTCATAATAATTTTAGAAAAAAATGTCTGTACCCATGGTTTTTATTAATTTTTATATCTTTTAATTAAAAAATTGAACCACTTTATTGAGTAATGTGTGACATGTAAAAAGCTATACATATTTAATATATACAATTTGATGAATCTGCACATAAATATACACCCATGAAACCATCACTACCATTAAGACCATAGATATATCCATCACCTCCCAAAGTTTCCTCCCTTCCCCATTATTATTATTATTTTATTTTATTGTGTGTGTGTGTGTGTGTGTGTGTGTGTGTGTGTGTGTGTGTGTTATGAACACTTACCAGAAGATCTACCCTCCTGGATCAGAGGTTTTTAAACTTCAGTGTGAACAGATAGCTGGTGGGGGTGTGGCGCTTGTTAAAATGCAGATTTCCAGGCTTGTCTGCAGAACATCTGATTCTGATTTTTCAAAGGTGTCCTAAGTGATTCTGATGCAAATGGTCCCAGAATTATATTTTAAATGATGCTGAGCTGATAATGCACTGAGTATTTGGCTCAGCCAAGTCTTCAAGGAAATTAAGAACTTCTGAGATGAACACAATGATAATGCCAGTGAGTGCAAGTTCTGTGAGGGGATGGGCTTTCCCTGTTTTGTTCACAGCCATATCCCAGCATTGAGATTGGCACACAGGGAAACTTCATAGTCATTTGTTGACTAAATACATGAAAAAACTGAACTGGGTACATCAGCACTTGCTTTCTGAACTTCATGCCTTTCCCTTGTTTCTCTATAGCACACTAATCATCAGTCAGTTAAAGGGCTCATGTCACAACTCATCAAAAGAGGCATTTGCAGGCTCAGAATGATGACATTTTACAAAGTCACCAGCAGTCCTGAAACTATAATATTGATTAAAGTTTTCTTTTCTGACCACCTACAAAACTGAGCACGGACCTGAAAGAGTTGTAACACCTCGGTGGATCACAACCAATCAGGTTCCACGTCCCAAATGCATTCTCTAACACTTCACACAAAATATGGCACCTATAGTCCTAGCAAAATGTTGTGTGGGTCTGAATGATACTGAGCTACAGTATTCCTTTTGTTTTTTTCAGACCGTGTGAGCTTGTGAAATGTTTTTGTATTAGTTGTCATGCTCTGAAACCAATTTAGTATGGTGTTGCAACTGGATCAAGAGGTGATGGGGTACAGACCCACATAAACATATGATTTCTTTTAAGAAATATTTTATTATTTATCAAGGACACATGAAAATATTTTTATGAAACTTTAAAGTTATTTAAAACATGGAGTGAGAAACCAATGTAGCTGCAAGTTTTCTTCTGAAGAGGTTCAGAGGAGATGGAGAATTCATGGTATTAACCACTAAGCAGACTCAGTGCTCCTTCAAATGTGCTTTTCATTAGTAAGGACATAAGCACTAGTGCAGTTTTTAGTTCTGACTGAGGTCCTCATTGATCCTGTAAGTTCACACACTCAGCAAATGAAAGTTCACAGCGAAGAGTAATCCTCCTGGCACTGCTTTAGTCCAAAATATCACGCAAGCATTAGAATTCTATTGACAGTATATATTCAAGTTTTGATTGTTGTTAATCAATACCAGTTGACTGAACACTTCTCTGCTTTTCAACAGAATTTTCAATGGTCCTCTAGCACACGCTATTTCTACTTTTTTCATGTTAAAGTAATAAATACTTAAACCAAAAGAAAGCCAAAATAGCTATAGTTATATTCGACAAAATAGACTTAAAATAAAGACTGTAATAAGAGACAAAGAAGGGCATTGAATAATGATAGACAGGTCAATTCAACAAGAGAATATAACATTTAAAAATATTTATGCACTTAACATAGGAGCACTAAATATAAATAGGTGCACCTAATAAAGCAAATATTAACAGACCTAAAGGGAGAAATAGACAGCAGTATAGTAATAGTAGGGAACTTTAATACCCCACTTATATCAATGGATAGATCATCCAGACAGAAAATCAATAAGGAAGCACTGGCCTTAACATTATGTTAGAACAAATGGATATAGATATTAGCCCACCAAACAAGTCTTAAAAATGTGATGATTTCCCAGCTAGTGTGGCCCAGTGGTTGAGCGACCCATGAACCAAGAGGTCCCTGGTTCAATTACCAGTCAGGGAACATGTCCGAGTTGTGGACTCGATCCCTAGTAAGGTTGTGCAGGAGGCAGCCAATCAACGGGTCTCTCTCATTAATTTTTCTATCTCTCTATCCCTCTCCCTTCCTCTCTCTCTAAAATCAATAAAAACATATTTTTTTAAAAATTGATGATTGAAGTCATAGCAAACATCATTTCTGACCACCATGGTATGATATGAGAAGTTAATTATATGAAGAAAACTGGAAAATTCACAAATATGTGGAGATTAAATAATATCAACAAAATGCAAATGTGACATACTAAAATTTATAGTATGAGCTGCAGCAAAAGCAGTTCTAAGAGGGAAGTTTGTAGCAACAAATGCCTTCCTCAAGAAACAAGAAAGGTCTCAAATAAAAACCCTAACTTTACACCTCAAAAAACTAGAAAAAGAACAAACAAAGCCCCAAGTTAGTAGAAGGAAGAAAATAAGAAAGATTAGAGTGGCAATAAATGAAATAGAGACTAAAAAGACAATAAAAAAATCAATGAAACTAAAAGCTAGTTCTTTGAAAAGATAAACCTTTAGCTAGACTGAGAGAGAGAGAGAAAGAGAGAGAGAGAGAGAGAGAGAGAGAGAGAGAGAACTCAAAACAAAACAAAAAACACGAAAGAAGAGATGTTAAACTGATACCATAGAAAGACAAAGGATAATAAGAGACTACTATGAACAATTATACACTAACAACTTGGACAACCTATAATAAATGGATAAACTCTTAGAAACAAACAACCTAAGAAGACTCAAGCATGATGAAATAGAAAATCTGAACAAATTAATTACTAACAAGGAGATTGAACCAGTAATCAAAACCTCCCAACAAACAAAAACGCAGGACCAGACTGCTTCACTGGTGAATTCTATCAACATTCAAAGAATTAATACGAATACTTCTCAAACTCTTCCAGAAAATAGGAGAGGGGAACTCTTCCAAATACATTTTATGAGACTAGTATTATGCTGATACCAAAACCAGACAAGGATTCCAGAAAAAAAGAAAGAAAATTATAGGACAATATCCCAGATGAGCATAGATATAAAACTCTTCAAGAAATATTAGCAAAACAAATTCAACAATACATTAAACATTATACGCCATGATCAAACATAATTCATTCTAAGAATGCAAGATTCAACATCCACAAATCAGTAAATGTGATACACCACATTAAAAAAATGAATAAAAATCATATGAACATCTCAATAGATGCAGAAAAGCATTTGACAAAATTCAACATTCATTCATGATTAAAAAAACTCTCAAGAAAATAGAAGGAACACAGTTACAATAAAGGCCATATATGACAATCCTACAACTAACATCATACTGAACAGTGAAATGCTGAAAGCTTTTTCTTTAATTAAGATCAGAAACAAGATAAAAATATTTTTTTCTGTCACTTTTGTTCAACATAGTATTGGATGTCTGAGCCAGAGGAATCAGGCAAGGAAAATAAATAAAAGGTACCCAAATAAGAAAGGAAGAAGTAAAACTCACTATTTGCATGTGGCATATTATATTTTGAAAACCCTAAAGATTCCACACCAAAAAAACTGTTAGAACTAATAAATAAATTCAGTAAAGTTGCAGGATACAAAATCAATATAAAAAATCTGTTTTAGTTCTTTACACTAATTGTCAACTATTAGAAAGAGACATTAAAAAAGCAATCCATTTTACATCAAAAAATTAAAATACATAGGAATAAGTTTTTTTTAAATTAAATATTTATTGTTCAGATTATTACATTTGTTCCTCTTTTTTCCCCCCATAACTCCCCTCCACCCAGTTCCCACCCCACCCTCCGCCCTCACTCCCCACCCACTGTCATTCATAGGTGCGTGATTTTTGTCCAGTCTCTTCCCGCATCCCCCACACCCCCTTCCCCCCCAAGAATAGTCAGTCCATTCCCTTTCTATGTCCCTGATTCTATTATAATCACCAGTTCATTCTGTACATCAGATTATTTATTCACTTGATTCTTAGATTCACTTGTTGATAGATGCATGTTTGTTGTTCACAATTTGTATCTTTACCTTTTTCTTCTTCCTCCTCTTAAAGGATACCTTTCAGCATTTCGTATAATACTGGTTTAGTGGTGATGAACTCCTTTAGCTTTTCCTTATCTGTGAAGCTCTTTATCTGACCTTCAATTCTGAATGATAGCTTTGCTGGATAAAGTAATCTTGGTTGTAGGTTCTTGCTATTCATCACTTTGAATATTTCTTGCCACTCCCTTCTGGCCTGCAAAGTTTCTGTTGAGAAATCAGCTGACAGTCGTATGGGTATTCCCTTGTAGGTAATTGAGTCTCTTTCTCTTGCTGCTTTTAAGATTCTCTCTTTGTCTTTTGCTCTTGGCATTTTAATTATGATATGTCTTGGTGTGGTCCTCTTTGGATTCCTTTTGTTTGGGGTTCTCTGCGCTTCCTGGACTTGGAAGTCTATTTCTTTCACCAGGTAGGGGAAGTTTTCTGCCATTATTTCTTCAAATAGGTTTTCAAGTTCTTGCTCTCTCTCATCTTCTGGCACCCCTATTATTCTGATGTTGGTACGCTTGAAGCTGTCCCAGAGGCTCCTTACACTATCTTCGTATTTTCGGATTCTTTTTTCATTTTGCTTTTCCGGTTGGGTGTTTTTTGCTTCTTCGCATTTCAAATCTTTGACTTGATTCTTGCGCTCCTCTGGTCTGCTATTGGGTGTCTGTATAATATTCTTTATTTCAGTCCGTGTATGCTTAATTTCTAGTTGGTTCTTTATCATAGCATCGAGGGTCTCATTAGTTTTCGTGACTCTCTCCTCAAGTTTATTGACAGCTTCTAGCACATTTTTGCAAGCCCTCAAAATTGCGATTTTTAGCTCTATATCCTCCATTTCTGTCATGTTTTTTTGTCTCCGCATTTTTTATGCTTTCTTGGTGCACCCCCTAGTGGTCTTTGTGCGCAGTCTTGTTCTAGTTGAGCCTTGATTGTTGTAGTTAATACTAGAGGGATTTGACCACCAGGCCGACTGGCTGTGTGAATCAGCTGTGTCTGCCGCGGAAAACTTCTGTCCTCTGGGGAGGTGCTAATCTAGCCTTTGCCTGAGGCGATCCGGCAAATGGCTCTGCGCAGGGCTTGGGCGGGGCGGGATCAACAGGGCGGGTGGAGGGAGCAGTTATGGCCGCTCTCAGTCCAGTTCCCAGAGGCTCTGCTTCTCAGAACCCCAGGAACCGCTGCAAACCTCGGAGAGAAAGCTGCCTTCCAACTGATGCCAGACACTCCCGCTTCTCCCGTTTGAGTCCGAGTCCCCAGCGATTCGCCCGTATCTGGAGCTCAGAGTCTGAGACTCCCCCCTGACCGAAAACGCTTCTAGTTGTAGAATCTCTCCTCAGCCAGCCTTCCTGTGGTTCTGGGTGATGTCCGTTCTGTCTTTTAGTTGTATTTTTGAAGTGGTTGTTCGAGGCAGCAAACTCCGGCGTTAACCTATGCCGCCATCTTGGTTTCTCCCATTGGAATAAGTTTAACCAAGAATTTAAAACCTGTATATTGTAAACTATAGGACATTAATTTTTAATTAAAATATTAATTCTTCTAATCCATGGGCATTTATTTATTAAAATATGAAAGAAATTAAAGCAGACTAGACACTAATAAATAAATGTCCATGAGTTGGAAGAATTAATATTGTTAAAATGCCCATACCACCCAAAGTAATACACAGATTCACTGCAATCTGTATCAAAATTCCTATGGATTTTTCACAGAAAGGACAAACAGTTCTAAAATTAATATGGAATCACAAAAAATCTTAAATAGCAAAAGCAACTTGGAGAAAAAATAGAATATAGCTGGAGGCACATGCTCCCTGATTTAAAACTATATTATAAAGCTACTAGAGGCTCAGTGCATGAAATCATGCATGAGTAGGGTCCCTAGGCTTAGCCTGTGATGAGGGCCATTTTCTGCCCACTTTCCAGTCCCCAGTCCTGCCCCGCCACCACCCACCTGGTTCCCCGTGGTTCCCTGTTCGCCATGCTGCGATTGGAGCCTGTAGGCAGGGTGAGGAGGGAATGAGAGGTGGTCAATGCATCTCATAGCAACTGGTCGAATGTTCATTCTGGTCGTTATGGTTGCTGGCCTTTTATTATATAGAATAGGAGCTTAAACTGTATGATACTGGCATAAATACAGACACATAGATCAATGGAACAGAAAAGAGATCCAGGCTTCCCTCACAGCTCCAGCTTCGTCTGGAAGGTCATCCAGAAGGACATCCAGTCTAATTAGCATATTATGCTTTTATTATTATAGATAATCTCTAGCTTTGGCCAAAGCAATTTTTTTGATGTTTTCCTTTGATATAGTTTCATCATTATTCTACTTTAGCAAAGGGAACACACACACACACACACACACACACACACACACACACACACCTATTTGTACATTTAAAATAATCTTTAGTCCCTAGGGTTTTTAGGTAAAGAATAAAATTGCCTCTGTGATAATGTGCCTGACTTTTGTTTGCTTGTTTTTTATTTTGTTTTTTTATCATATTCCTGCTTCCCTTCCTCACACTCTGTCAAGCAACCTTTATCCACCACAGGTTCAGCATCATTCTCAGGTCTGGCACCAATTCTGTTTCTGGACAGAGGATACAATGGCCTCTGGGCTAATCGTTTAGCATCAAGTCAAAGTTGCTGTCTGCTCCTATTCTAGTATCTGCCATCTGTCTTGCCTTCCTTCCCTATAGCCCACCTTCTGCCATGAAAATTGCCTCTGAATTTCTTGCCTCTAAAGCCATGCCCACTTGCAGTGCCCCTGTGGGCACAGTGCCCTTCCTTGTTGGCTTCACCAGCCTTTCAGATAAAGCCTGACCACCTTTTCTGTGGGTGTGAGTCCTCACCGCTGCTGACAGCCTGTGTCTACCTCTGGCCACAGTCTGCTGCCAGACTCCTGAGGAGACGCTGCCCTTGGCTAATATAGATATGCCCTGGCACCTGGTGCTGGCTCAGCCCTCGCACAGCCTCTTCAGCACATCTGTGCCTCTTTGGCTTCACACGTCTGCCAAATAAGCTTCAATCCTAAAAACAACATCTGTAGTAGTGACTGGTAAGCAGGAGTTAGAAATCTGCCACATCTGGCATACAGATGTATTGTGTTTGGCAAGTACGTATTGAAACACATAGATTTTCTTTCTTTTTTTTTAAAAAAAAATTGATTTCAGAGAGGAAGGGAGAGGGAGAGAGAGAGAGAAACATCAATGATGAGAGAGAATCATTGATTGGCTGCCTCCTGCCCACCCCACACTCGGCTTTCGTTCTTTCTTTCTTGCTTGCTTACCTGAATATTCTTTAAATATGTCCAAAATTTCCATATGTTTGCATAGATATAGCTACAATTCCATCTGTATCTTGTGATTTCTCATAAAAAGTGAGGATTTATTGGAAGTATAGGAATGAATATATTTTGATGTAATGAAACTTGCCTTTAAAGGTGAAAAGGCAAGTCACAAACTGGGAGAACATATGTGCAACACATACAGTTGACACAGGTCAACCATATACACAGAAATAGAACAAATCAATAGAGAACTAGGCAAAAGATGCGGACATTTCAAACCAAAGGAATATGAATGGCTGATAAATTATAAAAAGATGCCTAACCTTATAGGTAATCAGGGAAATGCACTTAAATCTCAATGAGAAGTTATTTCTATTGATCCAACTGGCAAATGGTAAAAAGTCCGAAGATAAGTGTTAGTGATGATTGGGACTATGGAGAGACCTCCATACAAGACCGCTGGAAGTGTAAGCTGAGACAATCACTTAGAAACAATCTGGTAAAATATGACCTTAAGGCAAGGTCATAGCTGAGATTTTACCCTAGGCCAGTGCTTCTCAAAGTGTGCTCCTCAAACTCTTTGTTACTGCTTGCAACAAGACAGGCACAGAAGTTGAAACTGTTAAATCTAATTAAAATTAGGCTAGAACTTCCTTTTTCTTAGAAACTTTTAGTCTTTGCTGTTTTCTACAAAACAATATTTTAAATCTTTGAAGTACTGACGATAAAGCAAATAAAAAAGTGAAACAGATCATTCAACAAAGACAGTTTGAGAAGCACCACTCTAGAAAACTCTTGCACTAGGAAGCTGTCAAGCATATTCATCTCAATACTATTTGTAATAGCAAAACAACAACACGAACCTTAACACCAAAACTGAAATAAACCTACAAGAAGAAGAAAAAAGGTCCATTAAAAGGAGACTAGATAAGTAATTTATGGTATACCCATATTATGGTAAAAATTAATGCCTAGTATTCTAAAACTATAACAATGCAAACTAACATGAATGAATCCTAGAAAAGTAATGTTGAGTGATGAAAGCAAGTCCCAAAAGGGTCTATAAAGTGTGACACCATTTTTATAAAACTCAATAACATAACTAATTCATTAATAACTAATTGGTTGATTAATGAATTAATTAACATAGTTTTTAGGTATACATACTCACATTATAGAATTGTTTTTTATGGCAGAAAAATGATGAATTTTAACCCAATACAGTGGATACTATGCTGAGGCAGGGGGATTAGGATGGGGGAAAAGAAATACTGTAGACAGATCCATTTATTGATGATGATCTGGCTCTTGAGTTAGATGATGAGTTTAAAAATGTTTCTGTTATTACTGGGCTTTATATTTTAGATGACTGTTATAGATATTTTTGGTGTATAAAATTACATAAAAATTTTCAAAACCATGTTCTAAATAAAATTTAATCTCTTTTAGAAAAGAGCTGTCAAAAATTTTGTAGTTCAAGGTTACAAGTAAAGAGATTCTTACTAAAATCTCAGGGTAATTAAAAACTTAGATTATGAAATCTATACAATTATTTGAAGTTAGGTACTGTAGTAATATATGCTGTTAAGACAAAAACATAAAGATATATGAACATAAGGAAACTGTCATGGTCTTTCTGTAAACCCACATATAGTTGAAAATGCAAATAAAGCTGACAATTATATATCCTATTTATACAAAGAAAATCACAACTGGTGCTAGGAATTTGGTGTTCTTTCATAGTTCAAATATTTCTCAGGTACCTATAACACCTCGGGCATAAACCCAGGGCTGGAAGTACAGTGCAAATCAGTAGTGAGGATCCCACTTCATGGCACTTCAAGATGGAGGGAATTAGGAGACGTAGTGGGATACTAAATAAGTGATCATCCAAAATCATCGGGATATATGCTATGAAGATAACAAAACATGGGGACTGTGATAGAGATGACAGGGATGTGAAGGGGGGGTTCTTATACAGAGTTGTCAGAGATGACCTCTATGAAGAAGTAGCCATTAAGCAAATCATTTTCTGTGGAAAAAAACTGCTCCTTCCATGGCCCTAAATGGGAACAGGGTTGAAGTATTAAAAGAAGAGTAAAAAGATCTATAAGGCTGAAGCCATGAACTTGGAGTTTTCCAGGGGAGGTCATGTGGCCCTTGTGCATCATGGGGGAAAGTTTCTCAGAAATTTGTTCATCAACTTCCTTTGAGTTCAGTCAACACACTTTTCCTCAACATTCAGGAACATCTTCACGCCACACAAAAATTCTCAGATTGTTTTTGCATCTTTTGCCAGACAACACTGCTGATGTTCAGTCCCATATATTCAGCCACCAACTGGACTTCACTTTGTGTTTTCACTGGTTCCTAAAACTCAACAGAACCCAAAGCTAACACATTGCATTTCCCATGAATGCAGTCCCCTGTGTGGTGTTCCTGTCCTGTTCACTCAGTGGCCATTCAGAAATTGGAGTCATCTTTGACTCTCTTGTTCTACTCACCTCTCTACTTCATGACTATATACTCTTAATTTTAACTCATAACAGCTGTCTTGTGTCCTCCACTCCATTCCTACCATGATGTTAGTACTTCTCATCTCACTTATATTATTAAACTAGCATTTTTCCTGTTCTTTCTGCTTCAGGTCTTGCCCCATCTCCAATCTGTCTTCCACATGATTTTCACAGTAGACTTCTAAAAGGCCAACTGCTTTCCTTGCCTAGAGGACAAAGTCCAAATTATTATTTTTCAAATATGAATACTTGATTTCAGAGAGAGGAAGGAAAAGGGAGAGAGAGATAGAAACATAGATGAGACAGAAACATTGATAGACTGCTTCCTGCATGACCCCTACTGGGGATCAAGCCTGCAACCCAGGCATGTTCCCTGACTGGGAATCGAACCAGCAACCTCCTGGTTCATGGGATGACGCTCAATCAACTGAGCCACACAGGCCAGGCAAAATCCAGACTCTTAATGAGGCATGTAAGGCCTCTGGGATCTATTCCCTGACTCCTTTATCTGCCATTCACATGCAATGCTTAGCATTTTTTTTTTGATTACTCATTGCACCGCATATAAACTTGCAATGAAGAGTATCATTGCTTCTAGTGGATAATTTGCCTCTTCTTCATATGCCCCGTGGATCCTCAGTATTTAGGACAGAGTCTGCTAGTCAGGAGGTCCTGGGTAGCTTCTTGTTGGATGACTCAGGAGTGAATTAAGCTCTGCCTGTTTAATTTCTAGATAAATCTCAAACTATTATTTTCTTTCCTTCATCCCTGCCAATGTTTAGGCCTGTGTTTCATCAGCTCTTGCCTGGGTTATTTCAGTAGCTTCTGAAATGGTCCAGTGTCATCTTTCTCAACTCCATCAGCCAAACAGCTGCCAGAGCTAAAATCCATTCACATTGCTCCCTGCCTCGACACTCCAGCTGCTCAGAGCTTCCTGGCATGAGGACCCATGACAGTCCCTGGGATTTCTTTGCAGCCTTCACACACGCATTGCACTCCAGTTATGTCAAACTACTTACAGTTTCCCAAATACATGATGCTGCCTCTTGCCTTGGATTGAGTTAATTCCTTCTGCTTGAACCTGTCCCCATTTCTCTACCTCTTGCAATGTTACTCCCCCACTCTTTCCTCTATCTGGCTTAATCTTCTTGGCCATTGAAATTCAAATCAAGCATTACCTTCTTAGTGAAGCCTTCCTCTGACCCCTACCTGGCTACCTTCCAATTCCCACCATATCCAATGCACGCCTTGGTTATAATATGTTTCACCCACTTGCTTGTCTCCTTAGCTAGCTTTATTGAAGGCAGGGGTGTGGAATGTTTCTTAACTCCTCACATCTTCACCACTATCACCCCAGTCCAAACTACTATCATCTCCCATCTGTCTCCTACTGATCTGAGCACTGTATCTGAAATATACCCTTTCACTTCATCTTTACCCATTTTACTTTTTTCTTTATGACACTTTTTGAATGTGTAATATAATTTGTCTCTCTCTACCACTAAAATGGATGCTCCATGAGGGTGAGAATTTGGCTCATTTTGTTCACTGCTGTATCCCCAGTTCCCCAGAACACTGCTTAGCCCATGGGAGGTGTTTAACTATAATGCATTGAATGGTTGACAATAAATACACTAAGGTGAATTATAAAGAGGGTAGTATAGTACAAATAAATAAATATATGTTTGGAAGGGCAAAAACAAAATTAACATTCTTACGTTTGGTCTATTGATAAGGTACAGCCTCTAAACTATTAAGCAGAATGACAGTGGATTTTTCTGATTTCTTCTGGGTCTGATGATTAGTAAGAGTCTCAAAATAATCTTCTGTCTCTCTTACCTTCGTTAGGAAACATATAATTAAGGCACAGCCTCTCCTGAGAAACACTAGCTTATTTCCAGGACAATGAGTAGTGAGTCCAGTACTATTTGCAAAGCCTGAGAGCTTTCTGCATAGTATTTCAGTGACAGTTTTGACACCCAGGGAAACCAATTCATTGTGATGTGAGGAGGGGAAGAAAAATGATGGCAACAAAACAAATACTATTATGTTTGAAAGTGTGAAAATTCGTGAAAGAACATGATTGGCTTGAGCTACAAAGCTAAATTAAACAAATGAAAATATGAAGAGGAATTAAAAGTTTATTTCACAAAATTGAGATGCTTCTGAGGCTCATTTTCCAAAGACAAATCTCAACATCTATTCAGCAATTCACTTTGCAGTTCTTAAAAGGAATGAAGTAAATCTGTATTTGTTAGTGTGAAATGTTTTAAGAGATCCTACGACGTGAAAGAAAATTAAAGTACAGAAGAGTACTCATATAATATACTCACTTTTATAGCCAAAGGAAGAGCCCATTCATATACATGTGTACGTATATGTATGTATATGGATATAAGTGTATATGTGTGTATATCTATAGCTATCTATGGCCCCCCCAGAATATTTCTGGAAAAATAAGATTCATAAATGGGTGACTGTGGTGAGTCCAAGGAATGGGCTTTAGAGTCTGATATTGGACAGAAACACTTTTCATTGTTTATCCTTGTGTAGCTTGTGACTATTTAGCCACATGCCACATAACAATCAGCAGAAAAAACACAAAGTGTGAAAGAACACTTAAGTAAATAAAACCAGAGAAGATTGTGCAATTTAATTATTCGCTTTGCTTTAAGAAAACTATGCTGTTCTTGCCATTAAAAACACTGGAATATGACACTGTGCATAGATAAATGTTACAAGCAAAAAATACATTCGTTTAGTTAAAACCTTCCATCATAAGATCTTAAATAAATCAAAGTAATAGTATTAATAGAACCAGCAATTTCTTTCTTTTGTTTGTATTTATTTATTTATTTATTTATTTATTTATTTATTTATTGTTTAAAGCAGGGGTCCTCAAACTACGGCCCGCGGGCCACATGCAAATACAAATATTGTATTTGTT
>NW_005357764.1:3437689-3481852 GCF_000412655.1 Myotis brandtii | reverse complement strand
CTGGTCTCCTCCCCCCCACCCTGCACATACCCTCACCCCCCTAGTGTCTGTGTCCATTGGTTATTCTTATATGCATGCATACAAGTCATTTGGTTGATCTCTTACCGCCCTCCCCCAACTCTCTCCTGCCTTCCTGCTACAGTTTGACAGTCTGTTCCATGCTTCTTTTTCTCTGTATCTATTTTTGTTCATTAGTTTATGATGTTCATTATATTCCACAAATGAGTGAGATCATGTGATGTTTATCTTCCTCTGACTGGTTTATTTCACTTAGCATAATGCTTCCAGTTCCATTCATGCTGTTGCAAATGGTAAGAATTTCTTCTTTTTTACAGCAGCGTAGTATTCCATTGTGTAGATGTACCATAGTTTTCAATTTCAATAATTTTTAGGAATAGCATTTTTAAACTTGGTTAAGCTTCCCCTCTCAACAGGTGAAGGCTCTCTTCAACATGTAAATCAGATGCCACATAAACTCATAATTAGAGATTAGGATTCAGTACAATGCCTCATGTTCTTGACCAGTACCTGCCATTGTCAAAGTAATGATCCTAATCCTCTTTTGTGCCTTATCAAAATATATAACCTGTGTACTAGTATTATATTTTGATTTCTGAGGCTCCCCTTCCAAAGGTGTCATAAAACTTATGACTTCCCTAATGGAAAAAAATACAACGTAAATTGTTTAAAGATTAGAATATATCACCATGTGCACCTGAACAGCTATAACTTGGTGATCAGGCCCATACCCCATGTACAGAAGCAGAAGAACCTGGGTTTGAATCTAGATCTGGCGCTTACAAACTGGGCGACCTCAGGAAGGCAACAGAGCTTCTTTCAACCTCACTGTCCCCTTTAATAACAAAGGGAATAGGTCGCACGAGGCTGTTCAAAGGATTAGTAGAAAAATGTACATAAATAAGTAAATGGCATTTAGTAGATGCTCACATGTTCTAACATAACACTAATAGTTGTTAGTCATAATAATCTGGTATTGTTTTCGTAAAACAACTGAAATTAAGAATTAGAAGTAAGCATAGGGTGGAAGTAGGTGATCAAAATAAAGGAGCATAGCTTGCGGGGTAAACCCAGCTTTTCCCACTGCTGCTCTCGCTCAGGTTGGTGGCTGTTCTAAGTGACCCTTTCACTGTCTTTTTCATCTTATGAACTTATTTCTGTGCTTAACTTCTGAAATCTACTTTTTGAGGTGAAAATCATAATAGTCATTAATCCGAAGTTCTTGACAATTAAAAGTATGAATTACGTGTCCCAGATAGCACCCAAGGCCACCCAAAAGTCATGCATGTCTATAACCACAAGGGGTCAACTCCAAGACTGATTCTGAGAAGAAAAAAACATATTACAAGTAATCTGCACAATTTCTTCATAGACGATTGAGAGTTTAATGAACATAAAACTATTAAGTTTCTAATTCTGCCTTTGTCATAGTGCTGAGACTATGAGTCCTTCTTATGTCTACCAAGAGGAGCTTTTGGTAATTTGGTAAATGACTATATAGTCTTTTACATAAAAATCCCAGGACTCAGTGCTAATAACCATCTCTCCAACAGGTAAAATTAAAATACAGAATGAGTCAAGAAGTGCCATACCTTATAGTCCCATAGTAATTTCCAATAAAGATTTTCTGAGTAAATTATACCTAGCAAAGGACTTAGAAAATATTAACTGTGACTTTAATGTCTTTGGGGGAAAGACTACAGAAGTCTGATTCTGAGGCCTGTATTAGGCTGTCTCAGACTTTTCAAACCTTGGTGCTATTGACATTTAGGGCTAGAAAATGTGTGTGTGTGTGTGTGTGTGTGAAGGGGGGCATCCTGAATATTGTAGGATGTAGGAATTTGGCAGCCATCTGGCTTCTACTGACTAGATGTACCCCCCGCTCTGACAATCATAAATATCTCCAAACAGGCCATTGCAAAATAAAATGTCTAGCTATTTATACCACCTTGTATTTTGGCACTGTGGCTTAAACACCAAGAACAATGGGTTAGCTCAGTTGGTGTGGCTCAGTGGTTGAGTGTCATGGTTTGATTCCTGGTCAGGGCATATACCCGAGTTGTGGGTTTGGTCCCCAGTGTGGGGCATGCAGGAGGCAACCGATCAATGATTCTGTCTCATCATTGATGTTTCTATCTCTCTCTCCCTCTCCCTTCCTCTCTGAAATCAATAAAAATATATTTAAGAAAAAGAACAATGGGTTATTTTATATTATATTACAATCATTTATTGTTTTAAATATTTTTCCTTGTTCTAGACTGTGAGCTCTCTGAGGTTCAGGACCCTATTTAACTTACTCACGGTGGCATCTCCAGTTCCTAGTACAGAATTAGCCTCATGATAAATGGCTTAAGTCTAATGAATTTATGACTAGCAGGAATAAGTATGCTTGTTTGAGGTTGTCTCTGAGCCTGGACAGCTTGAAGTTGAAATGGAAAGTTGATTCACTCAGCAGATATTTTCTGAATGCCTACTATAGGGACACTGGGCTTACAACAGCACGGATGTCTATGCCCTGTAAACAGGGAGGACTTCTGACAAAGCCAAGGGATTCCATTGTTTACCGAAAAGTCTGGGACCCTTAACCACATATAACAAGTGGCACAGCATGAGTAATGGGCTTGGAAGCCCTTGTTTGACCGACCCTTTTGAATGAGCCCACATTTCAGGTTGGTCAAACACTGACCCAAACAATCTTCCATGGGCCCATCAGTCAAGGAAAGGTCTGAGCTAAATTGATGACATCTTTTATGAATGTTTTATTTCAGGCGTACTCTACCGTGGAGAATAACACAATGCTGCAGACCATCCACGTAATTGGCACGGTTTATCATGAGGAAATCGGGCACAGGGGACTTTCTGTGCTCACCCCAGTTTAGATGTGCACCCCTAAAAACGAGGAGATAGGTGTTTGCCTGTGGACATTTCCCTAAAGCAGTGGTTGGCAAACTGCGGCTCGCGAGCCACATGCGGCTCTTTGGCCCCTTGAGTGTGGCTCTTCCACAAAATGCCACGTGCGGGCGCGTGCATACAGTGCGATTGAAACTTCGTGGCCCATGCGCAGAAGTTGGTATTTTGTGGAAGAGCCACACTCAAGGGGCCCAAGAGCCGCATGTGGCTTGCGAGCCGCAGTTTGCCGACCACTGCGCCTAAAGTATCGGCCAACTAGAAGATCCATAACTTTGCTTGAGCATTCTCTAGGCAGAGGTCTTCAAGTGGGGTCGGGGGTGGAGGGAATCCCACAGTTTCATCAGTACACACAAGTCCCTGCCCTTCCTTTCATGAGAAATAAAGGTGTTAGGACTTATCTTTTAATTTCAAAAATTAAAAGAGCAGAATTTTTGAAAGATACTTTTTTTTTTAATACTCCGTGGGGTTTAGCTGTTTTCACTCCTCAGTATGTATTCATTTTTAGAACTGAAAACATTTTCTTGGAACAAACTAAAAACATTACTTTTTATATTATAGTCTCCATAATGATAAAGTTGGGATATACTTCTTCCAAACTTTGTGAACAATTTAAAGTTGCAAATTGTTAATGTGGTGGTAACAATTTAGGTACATACTTCCTTTCTTGGTTGATAAGGTACAGAAATTGTACCTCATTGCTATATTTCAAAGCATATATTTATAGAATTGAGAACACCAATCGTGTGTAATCATAATAAAGCATCCTACGCTCTGAAGTAATCTTTAGAATAGAACAAAACCTTGTTAGTGCATCTTCATGGAGAAAAAGCACAAAAAACAAGTTAACCCTTAAGCAGCTGCTGCTAGGTTCAGAATTTCAGCATTGGCAAGTCCCTTTATTTACCTAAATTGAGTACTTGAGAATTTTGTGACTGTCTAGTGCGGCGGTCGCCAACCGGTGGTCCACGGACCACTGGTGGTCCATCAGGTCCGAAAGGTTGGTGACCACTGGTCTAGTGTTCCTAATTTATGACTTAACAATAGTCATAAGTAACATGAAAATAAAATGAAATACTTTTATTCATAGCCTTATAGAAAATGACTACCAGATAATAACTGAGAACAAGACATAATTATGTTGTAGAGTTGATGGTTGGTATTAATTAAAGAGGCATCAGTGCTTAGTAGAAAGAACATGGCCTTTGAGTCAGACAGATCTAGGATGCAACCCAGAGTCTACAGCTTACTGAGTAGGCAAGTCTCCAATCTCTCCGCTCTTCTTCTTCAGATTTCACATGGGGGTATGACACTTAGCTTGCAGGGTAGGTTGTTTTAATGACTAGAGATAATGCAGGAAAGTGGCATGGTGTATGGCATAAAATAGGGGCTACTTTGGAAATGTTAATATTATTGACATAATTCCCCACAGGTTGAAATTTAGAAAAAGGCCAAGTCCACGATGATTAGCTCAAGAGAGAACTGTGGCCTGGGTGACACTGACTCTGCTACAGCACTTTTGTCTAGCGCAGGATGTTTGATGATATCTGCTTGGAAAACAAAGCTGCTGCTTGACTCAATTAGATGCCCTGATCGTGTCTGCTGATGTGTCAGAGAAAGACAGATGCAGCCTTTGCTGGGCGATGCCAGCGTCTTCCTTGTCCTTTAAAAGATGGGGCAAAGCCAGGAAGCGCCAGCAGAGCCACGCAGCCCTGAGCAGAAGCACACAGCAAGGCCCTTTTGCGCATCTGCTGAAGCCAGACAGAGGTGGCTGGCACGGGAAGTAAGAGCTTAAAGGAAAAAAGACAACAATGACAAGGTGACCCCACAGTTCCTGATGGTACTTTTCATTCCTCGGTAATTATTCAAGTGCCTCTTTTCTCTCAAAGTGTCCTGGTTTGTATGATCTAATACGGTCACGTCACTCTTAAATTATAGGGGGGACATAAATGCCAAGAAATGAAATGTGAATGATCTGACCATTCACATTCTGGCTTACCGGGGCAAAAACATGAACTCATAAATTCACAAGATCAACGTGCACGCCCCAGCTTCCAGCCAGAGCAGGGTCTCTCTCTCGTTCTCTCGCTCTCTCACTGTCTCCTCCTATAACACAATTACAAGCCAGTCTTATCACTGCAGGAAAAACAGGACAGCTGGACAGCATTCTTACTCGGAAGTTCTGCTTAATGCCACAAGCAAATCATGTCTCCACTGATTCAGAATTGGTTCCTTCACAACTAAAAACATGGCCCAACATGTTGCATAAGGATTTGGAAGCGGAGCAGCAAGATTGCATGTTACAGCCTCAGACCCAACGTTTTTACTAAAGCCATATAACCAGCAACCCTGGTCTTTCTTCCTCAGGTGAAGTTAATGAGCCCAGCAGAGGCCATTCAGCAGGAAATCCATACACACATATTTACCAAGTAGCCACAATGTGTGAGGGCCTCTGTATTGGTAAGAGAACTAGACTGCGGACAGACATGAAATCAGTTCTCAGGCAACCTCACAAGTGATTATTAATTAGAGTAGCATTTGTCAAAGGACAATGAGAAAATTAGTGTATTAAAAGGTAGGCAGCCCTGACTGGTTTGGCTCAGTGGATAGAGCGTCGGCCTGCGGAATCAAGGGTCCCAGGTTCGATTCCAGTCAAGGGCATGTACCTTGGTTGCGGGCACGTCCCCAGTGGGGAGTGTGCAGGAGGCAGCTAATCAATGTTTCCAACTCTCTATCCCTCTCCCTTCCTCTCTGTAAAAAATAAATAAAATATATAAAAAAAAGGTAGGCAAAAGCTAAAGCCCACGTATTAGCACAATGAACAATACCAAATATATCAAAGAAGTGTGGAACGGAGGCACCTTGAGAGCTGGGAGGTTATAGTCCAGCTTAAGAGCTTGGATTAATTGTGCCCCTTTTATTAGCTACAAAGTGGGAGGGATGACATTCCTGGGACTAGTTTGCACAATCATAAGAGATAAATTCAAAAAATATAATAAAATTCAGGCCCCCTCTACAAGGAAGCCTTGGAGAGTAGCACATCCTTCCAAGAGCAGCTCTCTGGGACCACTTATCTGTTTTGCCACCATCGATTCAAGACATTCAAAGGCAAACACACCTGGTCCCCAGCGACCGTCACATTCGTGCACAGGTTTGGGATCAGAATGCGGATCAGGAGGCTAAATTTTAACCCTCTTATTCTTACCGTAAATAGATACTTATTTGGAGTTCGTCGCTATCTCTATATTGAAATTTCATTATTCATAGCTCAGCATTTCCTTTCTAACCCTTCCTCTCTCTTGTTCTCTAGGGATGAAGTGAAAAAGCAGAAAAATTCAGCATGATGGAGACTCAATCCATTTATTTTTTAAACAAACATTCTCTTGGCTAGAATTGTTACTGACATTGAGAGCAAAATGTGAGAGATGTTTTAAGAATAAGGAGAGAGAAATCACACTTAGAGCCTAATTTAAAGAGCTACATTTCTGAACAGTACAGTTCAAAGTGCGTGTGTTTTTTATATTCTTACCAACAGGACTTTTTAGCAAATTGAAGCATGGATAGACGTGCAAGATGCAAACACAGTCTCCCGTTTTATAGTCATGGTATGAAGATTACTGCCGCTGGCTCCTTCTCAGTAGGGTGTTTCCACAGAGGGATTCTGGGGCAGAGAACGAGGGAGATGCAAGCCAAACTTCACAGGCCAAGGTCGGTCGGCTTAGCAGTGATTTCAACGCTTGGAGACACTGCTTTGCCACCAGGGTGCCCATCCTGTAGACATCACTTATAAACCATCCAGCAAATCCCATCCTCTATTTTATGATCGGACTTTTCTGAATCTTAAATCATTTAATCCGTCCATTCTCTGCTTTCCCCCCATTGCTCTTAGAACCGTTTATCTTAATTTGTTTATATTAATTTTGTCACCACTGTGTTACAAGCTATTTTATGGCACTAACTCTGTGTGTGTGTGTGTGTGTGTGCATGTGTGTATTGACACTTGAGAACTTGAGAGAAAAAGCAGTAGCTGATGTGTCTTAACAGACTTATTTGTAAAATCACCATATATGTTATATTGAAGATGGTGAATTTAAAACCTACTCTTTTTCTGAAAATGGCCTCCCTATTTGGGACTCAATAGATATGATTTCAAATATCTCCAATGTTATTTTTGACACTGGCAACTCTTTAAAATGTCTCTTTTACTTTTTAAATATTACGTGGAAATGTTTTTAGTTTATGGCTCTCTTGGCTATTGGGCCTTTAACTAACCTTATTTTTTCTCCACTTTCTGAGGATGGGGGTCACACCTACCAATTCAAGAAAAGGCCAGTGGGATGGATTCTAGTATATTTGTTCCAAGTGCATGAAATCTAATGGCTAGACAGGATCTCACATCACAGAAAAATTGCCAGGTGGTCAGTCAACATCACTTCTCAGGACCACTAATGTGACAGCAAATGGATAAGAGGAATGCCCCTATGTAGGCAATTCTCTCACGTTATATGCTGCTTCTAATATGTGTTGGTATAACATTTAGAATGACATGAAAGGAAAGCACACTATCCTATATAATAAAAGCCTAATATGCTAAGTGTCTGGTCATTCAGTTGGCTGTTCAACCAATCAAAGCATAATATGCTAATGATATGCTAAGGCCACTCAACCTCTCGCTATGACATGCACTGACCACCAGGGGGCAGTTGACAGGTTGACCAGTCGCTATGACGTGTACTGACCACCAGGAGGAAGATGCTCTGACCAGTAGGTGAGGTTTCTGCTGGGCTCTGGCCAATTGGGACTGAGCGAGACAAGCCAGACACATCCTGGAGCCCTCCTGCAGTTCCTCCCTGGCTGGCCAACCTCCTGCGTCCCTCCCCAGCCCTGGTCGTGCCCCAGCGAGGGGGGGGGGTCCCTTGGCCTGGCCTGCACCCTCTCACAATCCGGGACCTCTTGGGGGCTGTCAGAGAGCCAGTTTCAGCCCAATCCCACAGGCCAGGCTGAGGGACCCCACTGGTGTGTGAATTCGTGCACCAGTCCTCTAGTACTTAAATAAATTTACTCCTGGTTGACAATAATCTTTTTTCTTTGATTGTGAACTATTTAGGTAGGCCAAAATATTTATCAAGTTCCTGGAAATCTCTATTCAGTTTGGAAACTGCCATAAGCAACATGACCCTCAACCTAACAGCCAACCCTAGCTGTTGTGTAGCCACCCTGGGGAAGGAGCATCTCTCTTTGAAAATGGAAACAGATACTTTCTTCCAGACAGCATTATTAGAATTGGTGCTACTTGCCACAGGCTCTTAGAGAACAAAAATGCCTACTTTTTTCTTCCTTTCCAGTACGGCTTCAAGAACAAGCCTAAGTGGGGAATCATTCCTCATTAAGACATGAACAGCCACACAAAACAAAAGTCTACTTAGATAAGACCCATCTTTTGCTTTGCCCAAATATTAAAATCTGAAAAGAGATCTAATTCAACTCCAAGAAAAAACATGGTCTAATAATGATAGAGGGGGAAATAACAAAAGTAGCAACACATTGAAGAGTGCCTAAATCTGCTGTTATCATAGATTGATTTTATGTATGTGTGTATTCATTTACTTATTTACTTATTCATTCATGTATTCATGCCTACTTTGATATTAGCGACTTTACGACTAAAAAAAGGTCCTGCGGTCACCCAACTCACTGTACTTATGCATCCCACCTTGGGTCCAGGACCTTTACACACAGTAAGCGCTCCATAAATACACGCCTGCCAGATTGATGAGCTGTGCAGGGAGGGCAGTGAGGCCCAGAGACACTCGACTAGGGTCACTTGGCCATGAACTGCCAGGCCAGCTCTTGTTTTCAGCCATTGCCAGCTCCATTGCACTCAGCCTTATCCTTCTCAGCCTCACCTTCTTCACTTCCAAAATGAGATAAGCAATTTGGAGATAAAACAAATGTGTTTTCCCTTATTGCTTGTCCATCACCAATGACAAAGTATGCACTTTTTGTTACTGCTTAGAGGAAAACAAGTACATATTTAAATGAATGGGTTCAAGTCTATTCAACAAGATTATTGCCCTAAATTCCTCAAAAATTACATAAACATCACAGCACACAAACATTTCATGGTAGTTATTGAACACGAGATGTACCCCATGTATCTAGGTATGTCTAGACTCTGTGGACGTGAACTTCATGGTTAGGCCTACAGAGAAACTCCAGGGAACACAGAGAACTTTTCTAATGGATTCACAGTCTGGCCCTGAATTGTGAAAACAATTCACCGTTCTCCTCTGTCATTTTATCTTTACTTTGCATTTTTTCTCTCAATACATTAGAAAAATAGATCTTTAGGTCTCTGGTGTGTATGAAATATGGCTTCATCCCTCCAACCCTCCCTTCCTTCCATTTAGCCATCTAGCCCCTGCTATGCGAAGAACACTTCTAGATCTGAGGACCTTGCTATTCAAAGAGTGGCTCAGCAGCACCAGCCCCCAGAACCACTGAATCAGAACCTGCATTTTAATAAGACCCCCTCCCCAAAATGATTCATATTTGAATACAAATTAGGGAAGCACTATAAAGACAGTCCCCACCCTTGAGATTTTCAGAGCAGCTGGGCACATTTTTTCTAAGGTGCTGATCCCCAGATAGATGAAGCCCTGTGGGCACATGGCTTGGCAAGTGGAGAAATTTTTGTGCAAATTAGAAAAAGGAGTCTCTCCTTCCAGGCAGTCTCAGCCACATGCTTGGACTCGGGGCTACAGAAAGCAGCATGCACACCAGATTAGAGCAACTGGTTGACTTGTGCAACCAGCAGTGTTATCCAATGTGTCCCTGAGACAGTCACATTCTTTCTTCTTCCTCCCTCCTCCCTTCCCTCCTCCTTTCAATCTCAATCTCTCTCTCTCTCTCTCTCTCTCCCTCTCTCTCAGATTGTATTTTATTCGGGGAAGACAATGTCATCTACAGGCAGCAGAGAATACCATAGAATCAGTCCAAGTTGTGCTCTGATCAGGCTTGTTTTTCAGAAAGAGACCTTGGGAGCAATGTAAGAAAAAAAAAAACATCGCAGAGTCACTTGAGGGAAACCCCTAAAATGATCTAAACAAGAGGTAATGAGGCCCTGGAGGAGGTGAAGGACACCAAGGAGCAAGAATGGAAGCCTCTCCATATAAATGAGAGGATGGGGGCTGCCAGGGGGCAAATCGGAGGTTTCTAATTTGGAAAACAACATGGATGATGAGTCAAGAATACAAGCAATGAACCTCTACCAGGGGAAAGAAATCCCTGCAGCTGGGAGCAAAGACTGAATATTCAAACAGAAGCTTGGAATTCAGGTGGAAACTCAGAGCCCATGCTGCTCCGGGTGGGAGAGGGCATGAGTGGCCATGAGGGGCTCCTCCCTGAGGTCTGAGGCCCTTCAAAGGCATGTCACACACTAAACACCGACATAATGAATCAACTGCACAGAGAACTAGCTGGGGTACTTAGCACAATTCCATTGTCCTCAAACATTCAACCCTTACCCCTGCAATCGCAGCCACAAAATGGTATGTTTGTGCAAACAATCTGGGAAATGCTGAACTGTACAGAAAGAAAATATAGAGGAAAGAGAATCTGCTCTGGGGTTGGCCAGTTCAGAGTTGAAATCCTGCACATTCCACTTTTTAAATATGACCTTGGGCAAATTATTTCTCTCTAAATCCCAGTTTTCCTACCTGTACAATGGGAGGGTCTGATGCTCTTGTCTGGGGCTAAAAGATGAGATAACTACTTTCTTGGTGTTCCCAGGATAGTCTTTGTTTACCTGTTATCCGAGTAATTATCATCAGTGTTGTCATTTATTCTAAGATGTGTGCAGTATGAAAGCAAACTGGACTTCTGGTCGTCTCCTCTCTGTACATGAAAGAAGAGGGAGATTTGGCAGGATCTTCATTCCCGCAGCCTCGCCTAATGACACATCTGGAATACAAAGTGTCGGAGCGCTCCTATTGTATGGACCCTTGGCTAAGGGATCACTTTAGCAAAGTGCTTTATCCAGGGTAATTTAGAAAAGAAAATTTCACTTCCATGAAAAGAAAAGGCACAGTTCTTCATTTTAAGGTTATTTGTGCAGAAAGAAAATTGATGGTAATTTGTAATAGATACATGGTATGTTTGATACTAGATGGGTTATTTATTCCTGCCTGTCAGTATTGAGCAATGAAATACCAAAGGGACTTATTTGGGCTTACATTTCATTGGCTATAAACTAAATGGTTTGGAAGCCTTATTCCCAACATTCCATCACCAAAGTCTCATTATTGCATGGCTCCTTAGTAAAAATTACTAACATGAGACACGTCTTTTGGGCTCCTCTGCATCCTGGAGGCACATCAACTCCATCGCTCCTTCACTCCCACCACTTCCTTGTACTCCACCAGGAGGGCCTCTGGCTTTCCTGGTGCCCAGACAGACCTCCCATTGGTTCCTCATCACACCATGTGACAGGTTTCTGTGTTCTCCTTGACATGCTCCCATTCAGCTCTGCCTGAGTGCTGAGAGGTTGCCAGGTAGGGAGGGACACACTCACACTGTAGGTAGGAAATAGGATGCTCTCCATTCCCATCTCGACTCTTTTATCCGGCTCCAAAAGGTAGTCTGTCTCCCCTGGAATGATGCCAAATTGTCTATATATGTTGCAAAATACAACACTACTCAGTCAATAATTCTGTTTTTACTGCAATAATTTCTTTAAACGTCAAATCATTTAAGCTAAAGCTGAAAGGTGATTTCCACTTAGGATGAGTTACGTCAATAATTCTGTTTTTACTGCAATAATTTCTTTAAAGCTGAAAGGTGATTTCCACTTAGGATGAGTTAGGCAAGTCTCTGAGTATCCTGGTTGGCTTGGAAAGCCACAACAGAACATCTGACCTTTGCTGGCATGGACTTTAGGCTGGCATTCCGACCAGTGCCACACAGATGGGCTCTGCGTGATTTCAGGCAATCCGTACGGGTAGCGAACCTGCATTTCAGGAGGAGCAATGGGCTAATGAAATCAGGAAGGATCATTCATTCTACTTGGAACCAGCCAACTGCCCACAGAGGTGGAATAATTCATCATAGCCAACTACGGCAACATCAGGAAGAAAAGCATGTGCTAATTAAGCTTCTTGCCCAGACTGTTGAAGTTATAAGATTAATACTTCCCGTGAATCTTCCTACTCTTTGATTCAGAGGAACTCTTGTTTAGTCCATAGGAACAGACATGCCAGAAGAATTAAATATCGGATGTAAAAAGTGACAGACTTATTTCTAGAATATATTTAAAAGCATGGTGCTGACCTGGACCTAGAAGACAGTATTTATAGCCTGGTTGTATCAGAGAGTGAACATTACAATTAATAATGTGTCCTCGTCACATTTTTGTGAACTCTTGTGAGATAATTAGTATGATTGCTTAAGGCTGTAGGAGTGTAACCCTCCTCTTTTTACTGCTGGCAATGCTATTGCTGCTATTTGGGTCAGCTATCTTAAAACTTCCCAGAAAGGATTTTCAGAAATAATTCTGGGAGGAAAATGAGGGAATCGCCAGGGAGATTCTGGAGAAGAAAGGAGGCACTGATGCATGTGAGCCGTGTCACGCTGGGCTGGACAGTGAACTGGGGATAAAAAAAAAGCCTCCCCTACACAAGAAATGAGATCGGCTTGTGTGATCAATGAGGGGAGACAACTTGGGAAGAGCAGGAGAAGGACTCTCTGAGCCATTATAAGAGGAGTCTGACCTGAGGCTCGGAAGACCCATGCTGGGCTTTCCTAGGATGCTAGTCTGGAAGAAGAACCCAGGACAGTTTCATTCCAAAGAGCAGCTCTGCCTTGAGTATCATCCTGCAACCTGACTATACTGACATCAAACGTTACGTAGCAGTAATGAGTACATGCACTTTGTTCCTACTTGTTTGAATTTCACAAATATAGCTGGGCACAGACAATACGTCAGCAGAGACCATGCTCCAGTACCCCCGATGAGAAAAGGATAAGTGGGCTCTAAATTAATAGTGTCGCAGATTGGGGCAGAAGATCTTGTGTAAGTATAAGATGCTATAGGAACAAAGAGAAAGCTGAATCATTGGTTTAAGAAATTTTAGGAAAATGGGGCAATAAAGTATCAGATTCTGGCTTGGGCAGAATGATCAGGGCTATCGTGTACAAGGAGCATCATAAATAGTAAAGAATTTGGTGTCTTAAGCTACGGTAAACTGGAGATATAAAACATAATGTTAGAAAATGTTAACATGGAGGAACACTTTCTAGAAATGGAAAATTCATGCATTGCTTTGCAGTGAATTTTTCAGATCTAATATTACAATTTAGGAATATAAACATATTTCCATCAAAAAATTAAACTTGATTATTTGCTCACAGAATGATTCTGTTTTCTGTATTTATGGAAGTAAAAATATAAAAAAGAGAAAACTAAAACCTTTCTTTTTGAAGTGTGGAGTGGGGAGAGGGGATGATATTTGAAAAATAAAAAAGGTCTTCTCTGCGATCATCTTTCAATATCATTGGGAAAGGTTTGTAAAAAGAAAATAGAATCAGCTAAGTCCAATAAACACTTACGCAATATTTGCTTACTTTTTTCCTACACACACACACACACACACACACACACACACACATTACTTTTTTCCTACACACACACACACACACACACACACACACACACACACACAGAGTTTGCATAGTTGCGATCATACTCAACATACAAGGTTGTCATTATTCAGGTTTTAACATGTGTCAATTGCAAATTCCAAACTGACAGCTACAGACCCCATGGGCAGTTGACAGCTCCAGGACTAATTTAGGGAGAACGGTTCCACACTAGCATGGTATCTTCAGGAGTCAGCTAAGGACAGATATTCCTGCAGGCAATCGGCAGGAAGAGAAGTAGGTACACGGAAAGGGAGCAAGAGGATCATGTCACTCAGCCTGGAGCTGCTAGACAACACCCTGAAGGAGAGCGAGAAAAGAACACAATCTGAAGTGTGCATGCAGGCATTTTGAAAATGGCAAGGGCGATTTGAAAAATGAAGTGTTTTGCTTCAAGAACAACACATGAGAAAGCTCTCAATGAATCTGTTTCTGGTGAATACATTATTGTATTGATCAAACACGCCCCATTGCCAGCAGTTCATGACACCTCTATGAGGTGGGCACTGTTATTACTGTGAGTGTGCAGAGATGAAAAAGTATTACATGCTTTCACATGTCTAATCTAACTTAGGAGCTTTTTAAAAATTTAATTGATTTTTAAAAATCAATTTGTTCACAAAACCAGACAGGTTTCAAGTGTACAACTCAATAACACTTCATCTGCACACCGCATCACGCGCCCATCGCCCCCAGCCAAGTCTCTTTCCATCCCCAACCCCCGTCTCTGCCCACCTCCACCTACCCCCATCTCCCTTTCCCTTTGGCTATCACCACACTGTTGTTGGTATCTATGTGTTTTATATATGGGGTGTCACAAAAAATGTATACACACTTTAACAACTGATAGCTCAATTGATCTTTCTTTTCCAGTTTTAACCCATTGGAATTAATAATGGCAGTCAAAGTATGTATTTTTTTTTTTGCTTAATCCCTTCACCTTCTTTCATCCAGTCCCCCTCCATCCCTCCCCTTTGAGAGCTGTCAGTCATGGATAGCTGTCATATCCATGACTCTGTTTCTATGTTGTTCATCAGTTTATTTTGTTCATTAGATTCCACGTATAAGTGAGATCATCTACTTGTCTTTCCCTGACTGGTTTATTTCACCTAGCCTAATATTCTCCAGGTCTATCCATGTTGTCAGAAAAGGTAATATATCTCTCATTGCAACACAGCTACATAAGACTCAAGATTAATACTATTACTAGCTCAAAATGTGACTTTTAATTTCCTCTAAATATCATCTACAAATGATATTTAGCCCATAAGAGTAATTTTCTGCATTATATTGCTAACCACTGAATTATTTAGCCAAAGGATAATGGAGTAAGAATGGCATAGAACAAAGTACCAAAAAGGGGAAATAGTTGGATTGTGGTCAAAGGAATAGTGAATGAGGATACTCTATACCAACAATCTCATTTCTCTTTCATTGTCTTTTTGTCTATTTAATCTCACTTTCCCAAGCTCTCCTCAAAGACTCAGTGGCAACCTATGCAATTTACGCAGAGTTATCAACTCTAAACAATGCCAGCCCATGCCTCTTCAGATTGACAGAGGGATAACAAAATATTTTATGTTTATTGAGACCTGAACTTTTACACTTACATCATTCTTATAATTAGAGAGACTACAGTGGAGCTTAGCTGGACAATTTAGAGAGGCCCTGTCCTACACTGCAGTGGTTTTCCAGGTGTGATGACCAGAGCATCCGCAGCACCGTGAAAGTTAGAAAGGTAATTCACAGGCCCCACTGAGGTTTACTGAATAACAAACTCGAGGGTTGAGGCCTGAGAGTTTGCATTTCTAACAAGTTCCCAGCTGATTCCACTTTGAGAACCAAGGGATTGGAGCAAGGCTTCTGAAGTCAGGCTCACCCCCTTGACAGCTCAGTGGCCTTGAGGAACATGGGTCTATTTTCTCATCTGTACCTGGGGGTAATTTAGTGTACAACCTCAAAAAATTGCCAGAAGGGTTAAGTGAGTCAACCACTTAAGACTCTGCCTGACATCTAGTAAGTCCTGTATATGTGTTTTTAAAAATAAAATTGTGTGAAATCTGTTACATTTCTTATATCTTACTTGCACAGTCAACTCGTTTTACCTGCTTATACTCTTCCAGCATTTTATTTCCAGATGGCTGAAATAAATCAGTTTAACCCAGTGGTTCCCAACACTTGCTGACTATTAGAATCACCAGGGATACTTTTTAAAAATTATTGATTTCATGATTTTGATTTATTTGATCTAGGGTGAAGCTTAGGTATTAGAATACTTTAAATGCTCCCCAGGAAATTCTAACATTCAGCCAGGATTGGAAACTATTGCCTTAACATGGTATGTTCCTAGAATACAAAGGTCATATTTGGGATCCTTTGTTAATCAATGTAAAGAACTTCGTACTGAATAGAGCAGAACTCTACTGCCATGTACAGAGCTGTTTAGAAACCTGAGCTGACTGCATAATTTACTCACAAACTGAACATCTGGGTCTTGACATATCTGAGGCCTTGATAAAATCTGCCATATATATTCAGGGCTATAAGATGTATACTTTCAGGCAATCTATTGCAATGTGTACAGAATTTTAAATGCCTGACTGATTGAACAGGTGTTCCTTCAATCCTGGCAATACTAGTGAAAACACAGCATAGCAGATTCTTGTCCTTTGAGCATTTAACATCACTAGTTTTCATCCTGAGGGTGCATAGCTATGGTGATTTGTACTTCACTGAAACATAGATTTGAAGGATTCACGCCATGGGCCTGGTGAATTGGATTCAAGCGGCTGAACTAGTAGTGAGCCTCACCCACAGGGCAGGAGACTTCTCCCACAACCATCACGTATTCAAAGATAAAAACGTGCGGGTAATAGGAACATGTCAGAAATACAATGTCGGCAAAAATTGAAAAAGTAGCTATGAAAAGCTGCTCCCAGCAAAATTTCAATACTTAACAAAAGCAGAGGACTATCCAAACATTTTTAGTTCCCAAGCCTGGAGATTTCTAAAGATCTTATACATATTCCTCTTTGGAAGATATCAAGAATATGCTGTACACAGACTTTAAAGATCTCAAATGCTACATATTTTATTTAGATCTAATTAATCCCCAAGTTACTAAAATATAAAGAAGCAATGCTTCTTACATGAAATAAAAATAAGTTGGAATCATTTTTTTTAATCCAAAAATACTGCAAGTAAGTATCCATCCACTCTGAAGATTATCTCCCTAAGCCTTGAGACAGATCTCATGAGGTCCGAGCTTCACACACTGTCAGATAAAACCCTCCTCGGGGCAGAAGGAAAGCCACACATTAGGTTGTGGTTTATCTGAGTTCTCCCTTGAGACAGGTTAGAACATATTTCTTATGAATTACAAAAACTAAAGTAGCAATAACTCGCAATAGCTGCTCCTTCTCTGTGTGTTTTTATAGGCATGGTGGCAAGCTGAAGAAAATCAGATGGAGAAGTATTATTTTCTCAATCCTAAATTTAGGTATCCATTGCATTTAAAACAACACTTTTTATGGTGAAAGTTCTGACTAAAGGCAAAACTTCAGTCAAATTTTTATCAGGAAATTAAATGAGAAACAATGGTGACTATATCAAACTGATGCTCACCAGAAGCCAAAGCTAATTTTCAAAGTCATTATAAAAACAAGGTTCTAAAGCATTTCTTTTAGACAAAACCCAGGGGGAAGAAAAACAGAAGCAGCCAGGTTTGCTCTTTTTTTTGGGGGGGCGGGCGGGGGGGCATTTTAAGAATGAAATTTAATAATATGTGAAGCTCATAGATAATGTTAGGGGACAAAACAGGATACAAAACAATATGTATAATATTCTAGTTTTGTGTGTATATATCTGGCTATATCTGAACTGTAAAAATAAAGATAATTTTTCCTATATTTGTTTATACTATTCTACATTTTCTAGTTGTTACAATTAATTCCAAATATTTTTTTATGTCTAAAAAAATAAGATTATTTAATAAATACTTTGAAGTCAACTGATTAACCTATAATAGAACAAAGAGTAATCCTGTTAAAATGAAAGTCAGTCACATGACTTCTGTGATTAAAAAACCCCAATAATTTCCCATCTCTCAAAGAGCAAAGGATTCATAGTGACCTTGAAGGCCCTATGTAACTTGACCCATAAGTTCTTCCTCACTTCATCTTTTTAAAAAATTTTTATTGATTAAGTTATTACATGTGTCCTTATCCCCACATTACCCCCCATCCCCCCCACTCATGCCCTTACCCCCCTATTGTCTGTGTCCATTGGTTAGGCCTATATGCTAGCAGATTTGCTCTTAATGCCTGATCTCTCAATATTTCTCTTTATCAGGGAAATCACAGGTTGTTTTATTTCCAACTCTGTACTTCAAAGCCTTTTACTTTAGTAAATGATTAGTGATGGTTTTCAAAGTGATTTTGAAGCTCCGATTCTCTATCCCATCTCATAACTGCCTAATACCCGATCTCTAGCCAACCTCCCCTTTGGAGTTCTGCAGTCTTCAAGTCACTTACGGGCTACAGAAGAAAACTGTGAAGACTAAATGAGACGATGTGTGAAACTGGCCTACCACAGTGCCTGATTCTGAGTAGGTGCTAGATTATTTTCAGATTCCAGCCTCTCCTCAAGTCTCCACCCAGTATTTTCAATATTCATCTGCACACTATTTTACAAAGTATTACATACGCAAAATTTTGCTTTGAAAATTATTCTCTTCAGAATAGGAAATTTTGTTATTTAAAGAAGATGCAAAGGTGAAGTCCTCTTTAATTGAAATGCTACTTGTATTCTAAACTGATGAGAAAAACAACTTGAACTGAAATTTGGAAGTTGAAAAAAAAATGTAATAAAGATTTTAAAGTTCTTGTTGAGACAACTCCAAAAGTATTAATTTTATTTTTTCTTACTTTTACTTAAAACATTTTATTTAAGCGCTTTCTACCAAGAATTTCCATTTTGCATTAGTAGGAAGGGCCACAGTGTGTGTCCAAACCTTCTCTTCTTACTACTTTCAATGGGAGATCACCCCCTAGTGGAAATGTAGTAGGGCACATCGTATTTCTGTGCTTCCCTGGTGAGAATTTAAAGAACATCCATGACACTTAAAATTATGTTTATACTCCTAAGCAAAGAGTGAAAGGGGACTTATTGGTAAGCAATGTAGGTTTCTAAATTGTAGTGAGTCCCCATTTGCATGAGAACAGATTAATAGTTTTAAAGTTTCTTGGATTTGTTTCCCATTTAACAATTAATGCCTATTTCCATTAAACATTCATCTTATTTTTAGAGAACTGTGTGACTGCTAAGGTAAATTATAATATATATCTGTAATAGATTGCAATATTCTATCTTCCCAAGAAATCTGAGGGCTAAGACATACTCAAATGAGTAATACCCATGCTTTAGATTATTTAGGCTCATTTGTATAACAAATTGTTCACAAAATATGAAATTGTTCACAAAATATTAATATTGACCTTATATTAACGCTCATTTGTATAACAAATTGTTCACAAAATATGAAATATTAATATTGACCTTATATTGATTAAATGCCATATACCAGGACCATTCTGTAAGCTTGAGAGATGTTAGTCCATTAATATACCTTTAAAATAGTTCTGATAAAAATGCTTAGTTATTGTCTCTCTTTGTGGATCCACTTCTGAGATGATAATATAGCATTTGAATATTCTAGTGAAAAACCTAAGTATCAATGAAGTTGTTCTTTTAAATGTGTTAAAATCTTATTATATTTATATAGCAAGACCAATAAATTTAATCTCACCTTTGATCAAACCTCACATTAACGCATCACAGCCTCACATAGATATAATAATACAAGTTTGACAATGCACTACAACCTGGATTAACTGTTAGTTTTACATGGTTCAATCAATACATCATTATATGGTGTATCGGTTAAAAATATCATTCCTGAAAGACTAAAACTTCAATCTTAGGTAAATGAGATATTGCCACTTAAAATAAATTAGCCCAAGAAACTTAATTGTATTAAGGTAGTTTACATAGACTTTGGGTTGCCCTATAAAATGTATAATATATAAGCTAATATAAAGTTATAAAACATGAATGAAGAATAGTTTTTTAAAAAGAATTCTCTGAAATTGCACATAAAAATTCCAATATGATCACAATGTTTACACATAACTTTAAATATATCACCAACAAATTTAAATATATATATATGTATGCATATTTTTCATGTAAAAAGTTTTTAGAAGCACTTTAAAAATAAATGGACAACTGGGAGGCATAAACTATAAAACTAGGCAGGAACCTTAATTTTTGCTGGTGGGAGTACCAAAATAAAAAAAAAAGTATCTGGAAGTCCTCATAAATAAAATTGTCAGGTGTTGTTATGTTTGAAGTCGGATGAATTTTGATAATAAAGATATTTCTCACTGTAAGTACTGAAGGAACCTGCCAACCTCCTGGAAGAGTGTGCAGAACAATGAAGTAGGCGCAGCCCCATGGCTCTTCTGCTTTTGGCAGAAGGAAGTCGTGGCAAGAGAAGAATTCAGTAGTCAATTGATTTGGGTAACTGTGGGGAGAGGTGAAGAGGCTAGCTAGAGGCTGCTCTGTATGCATGATCTCAATAATTAGACCTACTTATTAAACTGAACTGACTTGATTGATCAAATATTACCAAGTTTCACATTATATCTATTCCAGTCTAGTCTTTGATTTCCGAGTCCTGCCAGGATCTGTAGAAATGCTCGCAAAATGTATTTTGACATCACCTTTAACCCTGTAAGATGAAGTTTGGGTGTCTCAGCTAACAGCACGTTTGCAAAAGTGGTATATGTATGTATAAAGCAGAAAGAAAAAAATTTCAAATTTATTTTAATATTAGTATCATTTCCTTTCTATAGACATACGCTAGCCCTACAAGGAATGCTTAATTATTTAGGAAAAGGGACTTCAAGTAAGTCACCTTCATTTAAAAATATATATTACTCGTTTTGCTGAGCTGGTGGAAACTCCGCATTACTAAATTAACATTAGCTATCAGAACATTGTGAAGAAGGTCAGGGAAATTTATCCTTTATATAATACTTGGATGGCAAAACTGCAATTCAGATGAAGAGTAAAGAATTAAGGCTCTGATCCAAAAAATACAAGTTATGCAAGTACAAATCATTTTGCTTTGAACAACACAACATTAACTGAATAACTTTGATCAATGTTAGGCTATTTAAAGCATATTAATAAACTTAGTTACTCATATTTTAGTAAACAACCTAAGATCATTCAATGGTAAAGCCAGAATTGGAACCTTATGGTGACAAATTGACAATAATTAATAATGTCATTCAATCTCAACTCTTCAAAGCATAGCCAAAAAAGGTAATTGAGAATCTAGAGTATATGTGACATAAAAACTGCTTTGACCAAAATTATCGACCTTCCTCATGCAGAGCTGACTTGATTCTTACTTAGTGTCATTTTTCTTACCAGACTCCCAGGTTTTATTGCCTCTGCAAGAAATAAGTGTAGTAAGTGGCACATCATGATACCTAGAGGTAGGTATCATGACTTCAAGAACAGTAACCACCTGAGATTATAAATCTGGGGACAGACAAGCATAACTGTAACAATGTGTCATACGATTATGAATATTTATGATGTCAAGTCATATCCAGGGCAGGTGAAGCTGTGTTTAATGCCTTCCAGCTAACCACCCCTTCTCACTCCTATCCCACTTTATTTCCTTCAGGGAACTTCATCACTGCCTGGGTTTACTGGCTGTGTCCCTGCAGTAGAAGAAAAGCTGCTTGAAGGCAGGACTTGATCTATTTTATTCCCTGCTGTATCCCCAGTGCCTGGCACATACAAGGGGTGGTTCTACGTAACTGGTGTGGTCATTGGGTGTGAATTGTCCTCCTGTACAGCAGGGGGCAATATGACCTAAACACGAAGTAAAGGATTTTGTGACAAGGTGGATCATTTACATTATTCGAAAGCATATTCTGAAATTATGTGAGTTAATGAAAAAGCGTAAGTGCTTGGTAGTTTAATACACCCACTCAAGCCATTGCAAAGTTAAGCATTGTTTTTTCATACGACTAATAAAATTCTCTTACAATTAATATGGCTGATTAAATGCATCCTATGGTACAGTAAAATAAAATAAAATAATTTTACTATTTTTCTAAAAGGAGCCTGAGACTCTTATTCTCATATCTAAATGCACTTGGACTTGTTTGCTTTGAGAGGCTCAATCAGAGTAAAGCACTTTCACATACTCACAATAAAAATATGTACAAACACAAAACTATTCACTAGAAAGAAAAACAGTAACATCCTAGTTCTTTGGGGAATACTAGGGAAAGGCACTTTGATGCAATTATAACTGGGACTTTGAGAACAGAATACTTGAATTGTTACATACCACCTTTTCACGAAGAACTCGATCTCCACCTTTGTTTTAATAACCTTGCTTTACATTTGATGTTTTGATAAGATAATCTGGACATGACTGAATGGTCATAACAACGACATAAACACAACTGAGAAGTACTGATTAAAGATGGAATACTTTAGTGAACTCTGCCAGAATTTAACCAGAGTCGAGAGGCTATAAATGTGAATACAATTTTTAATATCTAGCTAGTAGCTACTGTACAGGAATGTGAATATGACAGCATAACCACAAGCTATTTTCAGAACGAAACAGAGCATGTGATTAAAAGTTATGCTTAATTCCATGACACTTCATTCTAATAATGTGTTACTTCACGCAGGCCTTTAAAAAAATTCTCAACATACATTTATTTTAAACCTTCATAGTACATACTGAATATAATGAATGCACATATAATTTAGCTTAATGTTTACAAAACCAATATTGAATAGAGCTCTGTTCCATCACGCAGGCCTTTCTTGAATTAGTAACAAATCTCAGTCCGTCACCTTTGTACATCTGACCTTTGAACAATGCAAGGTTTAGGGGTGCTGACCCCCTGACACACACAGTCAAATATCCACATATTACTTCTGACTTCCCCCAAACTTAACTACTAATAGCCTACTGTTGACCAAAGTCTTAGTGATAGCAGCTCAATAACATATTTTCTATGTTATATGTATTATATACTGTAATATTAAGAGAATTATAAGAAAAATATTTTATAGTACTGTACTGTATTTATTGATATCATAAGTTTACATTGTCTATTTACAAGATGAATCATTTGTCAGTACCTACATCAATATAATTCACTATGATACAAAACACTGTAGATGCTATACATATTACTAACATTAGACATCAATGAAAAGATAATGTGAAAAAGAAATTTATGTTTACTTACACAGCATACAGGATTACAATTATATTCATAGTATAATATTGGAAATACCATTACATTAAAAACCCCCACTTAACCTGTGATGATAGACTTATAGGTAGTTTCTCCAGTTACAAGAGAGTGAAGCATACTGTATGGTAATAAAATTCTTTGAAAGCAGTTATAAAACAGTAAGAAAACGAACACATTTTAAATTTCATATTAAATATCACTCATATTACGCATATGCAAAAATAGGCCATCTACTTCCATACATGTCTTGCACATAATGTTCTATATGATGAAAACTTAGGTGATGGTGATGATGGTGATGACACAAAACCGTCTCATACAGTTCTTGCTGCATAGTTATTAGATTGTTCACATAAAGACATTTACACACGTACAAGTTTATTAACTATGCAGCATGGTGATTATTTCCCGTTCATTAAGTGGAAGTGGATGGCTACGAAAGTCTTCAGCCTCGTCATCTCACATTGAGTAGGCGGAGGAGGAGGGAGGGGTTCATCTTGCCATCTCAGGAGCGGCAGAGGAGGAGGAGGAGGAGGTGGAAGGAGCGGTAGGAGAGGCAGGCATACGTCATCATTTCTGTCCGGTGTTTTTGCTTTTACAACTCTCTGAAAGTGTTTCTATTTGGTACCAAGTCTTCTTCTACCATTTGCTTTAGTTTCATGTCTGCATCAGAGAAGGTCTATGTCATAAAAGCAGTCAAAAGCAGTCATGAATAATCAGAACTCTACCTCCAGATTGCCTAATGTCAGTTTGTTTTCTGGCACTGCTTCTTCTATGTCTTTTTCCTCATCGTCGGGCACTGGGTTCAGAAGCATCCATCAGGTGGCCTTCTATTAATTCCTCTGGTGTGGTGTCTGTTAGCTCTTGAATTTCTCCAAGTGCCATATCTTGAAACCCTTCACCCCTCCTCCCCCTTTTTGCTATATTCCCAATCTCATGATCTTGACTGGCTCTGTAAAGTCATGCACATCTGGACACAGTTTTCTCCAGCAGCAGTCATTGTTTCAGGCTTGATGGCTTTCACAGCTTTTTCTGCAGCAACGATGGCATCTTCAGTGGTGTGATCCCTCCAGGCTCTCATGATGTTGAACTTGCCTGCTGCTTCTCGCTTGGCAGAAGCTGCTTTTCCTGTTATCTTCGTATCTTTTAAGCCACATTTTTCTAAAATTATGACCATTGTTTTGTGGCATTAAGTTCTCCAGCTTTAAATCCTTCACCTTCCTTTTGCTTTAAGTTGTCATATGAAGTGACTTTGTTTTTGCTCAAATCATATTAGAGTCTTGAGGTATACCTTTCTTAGAGCAACCCTGTACCCACTTAAAAGCTGCATTTTCAGTACAGGATAAAAAGGTATTTTGTAAAAAGTTCACACATTTCCTTTTCTTTTTTTTTTTTTTACAATGGTCCTTTGGACTCATTTACCTTGAATGTTGGGAGACTGCAGCAGCAAACTTCAATCTACGGTACACAGCCAGCAATTCAGCGTGTTCTTGTAATGTCATGACTTTTCTCTGCCTCTTGGGAGCACTTCCAGCATCACTAGTGGCACCTCGTATGGGCCGCATGGTGTTATTCAAGGTTTACGGCATTGCATTAACACGATGAAAAATATGCGAGAACCGCAGAGATCACTTCTGACTGTGACACACAATTCACTGGAGAGATGAATTGCTCACGTGGAGATGATTAGTGGCACCAGCGTTTTAAGTGGGTATTAGGAACACGAGCTCACCCCAACAGCAACAGGAGGTGGGTGCACAATTATTATAGTAGCTCAGTATGTACTACAGGTACTTTTATGCAGTTATAGTTCAAAATTGCATCTTTACATTTGGTTACGTTTCTCTTGACTGTGAAGGGCATCAAGTACATAAGTCTTGATAAATTTTAATAATAGATTTGTGTATATTTTATGGTAGAAAAATGATAAAATACACTAGTATCTACATATATTTTATGTATTCATAACATATCTAAATTTTTCTTTTTTTATCTCTAGGCTACATGACTTGTCTGTGAGTTTTTTTCAATTGTCACAAATCTCCAAAAATTTTTCCAATATATTTATTGAAAAGAAATCCTTATATAGGTAGATGCAAGCAGTTCAAATCTGTGTTCAAGGGTCAACTATACCTAGTTGGATCTGGATCAACTCAGATAACTAACTATAAACTCTGTCACAGTGCAAATGTCGACGTGAAGCATGAAATGAATTGCAAATTCTACTTACCAAGGGACCATTTTTGTCTCAATGAATGACTCTGGTAGCGAGACAATCATTTTGTCTAAACATTAGATATCTTAAATAAAACAGTACTTTGCAGTTCTGAAATTATTGTGTTCAAATTATTATTACTTTTAAATGTTTTTTAAAATGTTTTTATTGATTTTTTAGAGAGAGAGAAAGGGAGAGAGAGATAGAAACATTGATGAGAGAGAAACACCAATAGGCTGCCTCCTGCACGCCCCCCACTGGAGATCGACCCCGTAACCCAGGCATGTGCCCTGGACAGGAATTGAACCAGTGACCTCTTGGTACATGAATCAATGCTTAACCACTGAACCACACCAGTCAGGCTCAAATTATTTTAAGAGAAGAGGGCAGAGAGAGAGAGAGAGAGAGAGAGAGAGTCAGTCTAGGGCTGTATTGCCGAAAGAGCTCACACTTAGCTCTTAATCTCATATTCATACTTTCCACTGACAATTGATCACCATGTTGTGGTCACATTAATCATCCCTAAAAACTACTTAGGCCACTCTGCTCAAACAGCAAGAATGGTTTCTTTGACCTGATGAGTCTAACCCAATTCCCCTATCAACTGAAGCCTTGCCCTATTTATCTCACATTAGCACCTGTGATAGCACCTTCAAAAAAAAAAGTCCTGGAAAATCCAACCCTAAGCACCCACCCCACGTGTTTGCTCCTGCAGTGCTCTCTTCCTTCTCTCCGGTTACCTGACATCTCACGCTATGACTTTTGCTGCGAAGTCTTTCCTGAAACAAGGCAATTTCTTCCCCAGCCCCCAACCCCCAATTTTTCTTATTTGAGTCTCATTATGTTTCATCAACAAAGCACATTAGTGATGGAAGGTGGTATTTGAAAACACATTTAGTTAATTTGATGAAGAGTGTTAATTCATTCCCAAAGCCACACATGTATGTGTGAGAGCTCTTTAGTGAGAAAGGATTCCCATAAGAAAACATCACAGCGGAGACGTGCTGAAATATGTGTTTAATCAACAGCTTCCATTTTAATCTGCTGGCGAGAATCGTGGAAGCATTTTTTTATTAATGTGAATAATCAAGCTCTCTATGCTTTTGCTTAGCTTTATGGGCTGGTGATATAAGCAGTAAAAGGTAAGCCTCCCAAAGCAAAAATCAACTTTAAAAAACCCCCACTAAACTAAAATTAACATAAAAATGTGCTTTCAAGTTTAACTACCAAAAGAGCAAATGCATTTAGCCACTTATGAAAAAGGAGTGCTTAAAGTCCATCAGCACACATTTAGCCTCTGCCTAGAACACTGCTACTGTTCAGTTATAAGACATTTTAAAGATATCAGGGACTCCTGGCAATCCCATTATTAATGAATTCTCACAGAGCAAACAATGGATCTTCACAAGCTCAAGAAATGTGGCATGTACAAAGCAAGGGAGAGCCAGAATTAGGGTGATATTTTATAAACAGAGTGAAATGCTAGTACATAAAAGTAAGGCTAGCCTCTATGTGAGAAGCCAATGTCCTCAGGTAAGCTTATGCATAACACTGAGAATCCCCTATTTGTACTAGTTCATTAAGACTGTTCACACAAAAAAGATTTCATTTTCAGTAAAAAAATAAAATAAAATAAAAATAAACACCCACCACATTTTATACACACACACACATACATATCTCTATTTTTTTTCTTCCAGCTGTGTGAGTTTCCTCTCTTAACACATGTAATAAGACAATTTCCTAGGTCTAGAGAATGCTCAGCAAAAAAGGTGGAACTCAAATGGATCAACAATACAAAGAAGATAATTATAATAATAATGAAACTGCAGCTCATAAAGGGAACATTTATGCATGCCTTATAAGACATTCTTAGCCTTTACATATTTACCTTACTTTCTGCTCTCAATGTGGTACAATACTGTAGAAGCCACAAAACTCACCGAAGGAATTCTAACATAATCCTCACAATATATTAATTTCAGAATTCCACAAATCCCTTCACTTCTGGATTGTGTACAACCCATCTCCTGCATAAGTAGGTTTGTCACACAACTTGCAAATGTGGCCAGAAGGTTAAACAAGACCACAGAAGAGGCTGTTGCTAGAAAATGTCAATATTCTAGCAGTGACTCTGAAAGTGCGTGGCTTGCTCCCAGTGGGAGTCTCTTAATTAGTCTCTGCCTTATGTTCAGCTGGCTGAATTCATAGCTGTGTCTAGGCAAGAGGAAGCTAAGCAGTCCTATTTTTCTGGGAGGGCATGTAATTCAAGTTTTTGTGAGGCAAATAACCCTTTTGTTGCCCTTTGAGTTCAGCCTCAACTGGAATAGTTTGCTAGAGTCATTATATAGTCTTCTCAGGGAACAAGCTGCTAGGAACACATGTAGGAAGAAGGTCCATAAGAAGGGAGCAGAAGATTCCTGGTAGCCCGTTCTCAGATTCCTTCTCCACAACCAGGCCAATATGTAGAATCTTAAATTCCAACTAATCCATATTCATAACTTATGCTTCAGCTCTAGAGTCAAGGATTATTCATGGTCACAGCATTATCTCATTCATTATCATCTCATATCTAGCAGGTAAAATATCAGGCATGTGCTTAAATACCAGCGAGGTAACAGCCCCAGCTGAAAGTGGAATCATTGTCTTGCTCTTCGTCTAGAGACCAGTGGTTCTCAACCTTGGCTGCACATCAGAATCACCTGGGAATCTTTTTAAAATCCTGATTTCTGGGCCTCATCCTCCGGACATTCTGTTTCTTTGTTATGGGGTGGGGCCACAACATTAGTAACAAAGAGGTTGGCAAACTGCGGCTTGCGAGCCACATGCGGCTCGTTGGCCCCTTGAGTGTGGCTCTTCCACAAAATACACGTGCGGGCACACACGTACAGTGCGATTGAAACTTCGTGGCCCATGCACAGAAGTCGGTATTTTGTGGAAGAGTCACACTCAACGGGCCAAAGAGCCGCATGTGGCTTGCGAGCCGCAGTTTGCCGATCACTGGTCTAGACCATAAAGCAAATGTGGTTTCTGATAAAATGATTGAAAATATTACTGCTCACAAGGTGGAATTTTATTTTATTTTTTGATAGGAGGAGAGTGGCTAAAAAACAAAAGGAGAATCTAGCTCAGTAGTTAACTCCCAGTAAAGTTTTTGAATTATATTAATTATTAAACAATTTCAAATTACTTTGATTTATTAAATAGTAAACATTTTACTGTTGTTTTAATTAAAACAGTATTCACAATTGGTGATCAAAAAGGTAATCTTTGCAAGATTTTAAAGTCCAGTGTATGAATACGTTAAGAAATAAGGAGTTATATTTTAACTTAGATAAAATTCAATCTTGTGATAGATACTGAGCTCAATTCTGTGTGTGTGTAGGTGATCACTTTTTTTGGTTTCCAGCTTTATTGTGATATCATTGACATAACATTGTGTAAATGTAAGGTATACAGTGTAATGATTTCATATACCCAGAACTTATTCATATAACTGGAAGTGAAACACTTTGACCATATCTTGCTGAAAAAAATATAACTGACATCTTCAAGGTAATAATGAAGCACTTCAATGTCATAATGCTACAAACAACAATGTTTTTCTTACTACAGTCTAATTTTCAACATCCCTTACAAGCTGCAATGCAAAATTTAAATATTCTGATCCTTTCAAACTAAGGCAGAGGGAGCAATTGAATCATGACAAGGCTCATAAAAAATTGAAGAATGATAGAGTTAATATGGCTTAATTTTCAGCCATTGGCAGAGTTCAGATACTTCCTAAGTCAAAATACTGAAATTAATTGCAATTAAGTGATTTCCCAACACCTTTTTATTATATAATGACAGAATTATGTTCCTATATGTGATTTTCTAAATATAATGACTTAATGGAGCTATCTGACTTGGGATACTTAACCTTCAAGACTGAGATAATTTGAAAAATATCTTACGGAATTGATTGATATGGTCATGTCATTTTGGTGATTTATTTTCCAGGAAAAGCTTTTGTGCTGTGCAGTGTTTCTCAGAAGTTTGTAATAATTGCTCTGTCGATGGTAATGAAGAATAATAGTACATACTCTGTTTTTCGATGGGGAAAGTGGGAAAGGAAAAGGTGGCATTTATTTGATGATTAATCTGGTTGGAATTACTCTTTGACAATGTTAAATAGAAAAGCAAAACCATGGATGAGTTTTTCCAGATTCTGCAGCATTGTGATCACTGGTGAGAAAATGGGAGTATGAAGAATAGTCTGCTGAATGCCAGCTCCTCAGAGATACTCCAGCTGTCAGACAATTGCTGGCAGCCCTAGTTTTCAATTAAAGAGCACTTTAGAGACTGTTTAATGTGTTTAGATTCAAAGGGGTAGTTTATCCCTTTGGGGCACCTCAACTAGAGAAATTCAGACCAGATAAGATAAGCGAAACATTTATATTTCAAAGCAAAGCCTAAGTGAGCTTTTTCATTACTGGTACAGCTGATGTTTGATTAAATCAATATATTTACAACCTGGGTTAAGTTACTTATCTTCTTTAAGCCTCAGTTTACTGTAATATTATCATGAAATATCAGCTTCATAAGGTTAGTCTGAGGATTGAATGATACACTTCATGCAAACTACTTAACGCAGTGCTTGGAGCATAATAAGTATGGAATTAACAGCAGCTGTTTATTTAACTACTAGAGGCCCAATGCACAAAATTTGTGCAAGGGCCTTGGCCCCGGACCCTGCCTGCCGCTGCGGCCCGGGGGCCTCTGCCATCTCGGCCTCAGCCCCCGCCTGCTATGGCTTTGTCCAGAGGAAGGACGTTGGGAAGGACGGCTGGTCTAATTAGCATATTACCCTTTTATTATTATAGATTATCACCTGGTGACCTAAATTTGGCTCTTCTATTCAAGCTTTAGGTGAAATCTAGATAAAAATCAATGTTTTTATTGATTTTTATCTGACAGATACTTTGATACATGAAGCATAAAACATATAAATGAATTAGAAGTATAAGTCTTCAAATAGCTGATACTGAAAGCCTCCTTTTTATATGGTGTCCCTGTGCTCATAAAAACATTCTCCCATGAATCCTGATGTTTTCCCAAGTACAGTATGTGCTTTCTAAGTTTCTCCCTGCAACACTGTCTCTATAGCTTGTGATCATTTCAAATAAAGTGAAGAGTAAATGGCAGATGCCCAGGGATTCATTACAGATGACTCTGCCCACCTGTGGCAAAGCCCGACTTTAGCTGGGCAGCGTTCCTGCCATACTCACCAGGCAGCTCTGACAGCTTGGCAGAATCTGGCATCGAGAGACTGACATGGTTCTTAGGTGCCATGGCTTACCTCATGATGTTAGCCTGAGAAACCCTGGAAGGAAGACGCCCTGTAAATGCTTCCCCATTTGCCTCTGACCCAGTTCTAGGCTCACAAATGCAATTTATAATAATAAACACCTCCTCACATAAAATAAATGAAAAGATCGATTGCTCAATCTCACTATTATAGGCATTGACTTGCACATTTAAAAGAATAAATTACATTTAAAATAAAATCATTCTCACACATTCATATGTGAGCCAATATGTTAATTCACTTATAAAGGCAAGGATAATTCCTATTTCATTGTCGTTGTTAAACCGCGAGAATTTTGAGGATTCTGTGGGATGTCACACAACCACTAAATCCCTGGCTTGTGTGGTACAATGTGGTCCAGTTTTGGTGAAAGAAGATATGAATAACAATGAACACATCTCCTTGCTTCCATATTGCTAGCAGCCAAAGAACGTATGGACAATGGAAATACTACTTTGCAAATATTTGCCCAAAGAGACCTGTTTTGAAAGGAGCACTGGAGATGCCAGAAATAAAAACAAATTCAATATAATTATTCCGTTTTTACCAACTGCCAAACAAGCAATAGCAGATAGTCTTCAAACCGGTTTATAGGAGGTAGAATTAAGGTTTATTTTTAGGTGTATGTAGCTGCATGACTCACCAAGGGGGAATAAATGTGTTGATTTACCAATATGTTATATCAATTACAGACACTGCTCTGCCCAACTTCTCTTGAGACCTTCATGCTTAGTAGAAAATGGATTTAAATCTGTCCAGGCGCACATTTAGAGCTGTGCTGTGAAGTCAAGTCAAGCCCACATTTAAAAATAAAGTCACCTTTAAAGGGAAATTCTAATACAGTTAAAAAAATTTCAAGGACACTGATAGGTTCTGATGATAGAAAATGAAAAGCAAATATGACTTCTCACTGTTATTCAAAGTTAAATTATCGGTCAAGGATCCTTTCCAATTTTAATTCTAATTTCATATTTTCAAATATCTTGATGATTCCTTTTGGTGAATAACCTTATATAAATCTGATTTTTTTTTCCTCCTGGGTTTGAGAAAGTAGAGCTAGGAATTTGGGTTTTCTGGTGTCACTTGCCTTTCCCGTGCTTTCTGAACTCTTCTGGAGTCACCTCCATTAAGTAATAGTATCAGAAAAATTAGTATGTACTATTGCTGTTCTGAGTCATTTACTTAAATCATTTCATGTAGTTCTCTCTCCACACTTTAAGGCAAACATCTTTATTGTCATTGTCCTCCCCTACCCGGTGAGAATATTTTATTTCAGAGAAGTCGTTTGTCCAACGTCACACAGCCAGTAAGAGACAGAGTGAATACTGGATCCCTGATAGGTTGGTGCTGAGACTTATGAATTGACCACCGAACCATGAGAGCACCCAACTTGGCAGACTGAAGTCTTTAAATGTGGCCGCATCTACCTTCCAAGTTACAGGAGAAAGACTGCCTTTCATGGGGAAGCAGGCAAACCAACATCTATGAATTGTCCAATGTAAAGGTACTATTTTTCCTTTTGTAATTATTAACTGTTTTGAAGGAGATACTTTGAGACGATACAAATCTCCCGTTTTTGCTTACATTTTTAAATTCTGGATATTGCCTGCAGCAATTATTACTGTGGTATTCTAATAGAGATTTTTCTATTTATAATTTATATTTCTTTTTTAAATTAAATGTATAGGAGTGACACTGCTTAATAAGATTATATAGGTTTCAAGTCTACAATTCTAATCCTAGCCCTAGCACTAACCCTAACCCTAACCCTAGCCCTAACCCTAACCTACTCTCTTCAGTGAAGAAAGTCAGGAAATACATGAATGTATATTAACTCATGCATACACAAGCATCTACATTTCTGTATTTATTTCTCTCTGGATATTTGTATTTCATGCATCCACATTGATAGTTCTGCCTCTAATCCAGTACCATGGGGCTCATTTTGCCTCCTTTCTCTTTTGTAACTACTTACTCTGACAGTAGGAAACCTGGCCTTCATTATCCATGACATATTTACTTCTTTGTTCTACTCTGGTATACATGTAAATTAGTTTTAAAATGCCTTACTAGTAGGCCTATGAAAAGCATATTCACAAACTAGGTGACAGTCCTGTGCACAGTTCTTCTGGTTTTTAACAGATGGTACCCAGCCAAAGTACTGTTTTCCAAAGTTACTTAAAATCAGCCCCTTCCTTCCCCATTCCTTTCAATATGGCTATGCGGTTTGTGTATAACACAGTTAGACTCATTTGTCACAGGCTGCATTTTATCTTTTGCTCCATCTCCTAACTGAGTTTTTAAAAAATTAGAGTAAAATCTACTTTTTGTGGTGTACAGTTCTATGGATTTTGACAAATGCATGGAATTGTGTGTCCACCTCCACCGTCCAGTCCTATAGGACAGTTTCATCACCCCCCAAATTTATCCATGCTACCCTTCCTCCAAACCCCAACCAAAGCAAGCTTTTGCTTCAGTTATCCTGGTATATGGTCTGGAATTAACTAGAATTAAGTAGAGCATTTTAACCATGTGATGATGATGATGATGATGATGATGTGTCTGAAAGTCAGTATAGTAAAAAAAAGCCTAATCTGTGAAGCTACAGCTTCTATTTGGCCTTTAATTGGGGCTAAATAGCTCAAAGTTTTACACCATGGATTTGGTTGTTGTTAATTTTCCCTCTTTGACTGTCTACATTTGGAATCTTCCGGGCAGTCCATGGTTCAGCATGAGTGCTGACGGAAAGGGACGGGAACTCTCTGCTCCTCCACGTGGTGGCAGGCCTTGCTTCTGGAAAGCAGTCGAAGATCACCAGCAGGGCTGCCAGGCCTACCCCTCCCGGCCTCTGGAGGGTGTGCGAACACCACATGGCTCATGTAGGCAGTGCTAGTGCATTTCTGTATGTATTCTATTATTTTATTATTATTGTGGGTATCAGCGGATGATGGTAAAAGGGATGGAAGACAAATAATTGGCGCGGTGTAAGAGAAGGAAATAAAAGAGGTATGTCATACTTTTTAGTCAGCAGAAAAAAAGTTTCCAAACCACTTCTGATTATCATTGTGTGGACTTTTCCTATGCCTAAACAGCAATTTTCTCAAAGTGTGCTTCCTGGTGGTTACTACCTGAGGCTACAAAAAGATACAAGGATGGAAAAAAAACACACCATTCTTTGAGAAGATGCTATCTCCTTGAGGCATAAACAAGCAGAGAAGGTCATGTCCAAAGCATGAACTTTGCCGTTACCCTGGGCCTGCTGCTGTGTGATTCTGGACAACCCACTACATCTCCCATAAGTTTCCTTCTATGTGAAATAAGTCACATAATATATAACTACCAAGGTTATTGTAATAATTAAGCAAGTTCAAGCATATGTAGCACCTAGTACAACTAAGTAGGCAATAATAATAATAACAACAATAGCTACTATTAATACTAGTGTATGTGTATATTTTCTTAGGTGATAGGGAAATCTAATTATATGGGAGTAGCAAGCAGTGTTTCATATCCTATATAATAAAAGCGTAGTATGCAAATTGTCCCCTCGACTGGGAGTTGTCCGGGAGTTTGACCAGGGAGTGGGACTGGCTTGGGGAAGGGAGAGAGTACCCAGCCAGCAGCCGGCAGCTGCTAGGGACCCTATCAGTGCATGAATTTTGTGCACTGGGCTTCTAGTTTACAAATAATGTTAAACACTTTTAAATAACCATGATTGCAAAAAACTTTTATGTGGTTAGATCATTCAAATAAACGAAATAGTATGTGTTTTTCAGAAATGATAAGATAGCCTGCACTGATACATCTAAATGTCTGTCTGTGTCTGACTCTTACAGAGTGGAGTTCCAGGAGGCTGAACCAGGCCTTTTTCATATTTCTATCTCCAGGGCCTTCTAACAGTAGATTAAGAAAACACTCTAAATTCAAACTGAATAATAAATGTCTTATAGCAATGGCTAATATAAAAATGAAAGATGGTTAGGAATGTCTTGGGTACATTAAAAATGTCTATATTTAGCACTGGCAGGGTATTCCCGTTAGTAAGAGTGTTGTCCCCAGATGCCAAGGTTGCAGGTTTGATCCCCAGGCAGGGTACATATTAGAATCAGCCAATGAATGCATAAATAAGTGGAACAACAAATCAGTTTCTCTCTTCTCTCTCTCTCTCTCTCTTTCTCTCTCTCTCTCTCTCTCATCAATAAATAACTTTTTAAAAAGTCTACATTTTAGAACTTTAAGGAATCTAAAGAACACTCTGTCTTTGGAATAGAGAGTATATAGTCCCTTTGGGTTTATACTTTACAATAAAGGAAGCTCTAATATTTTATACAGAGTAGAGGTCCTAGCTCAAGACTATGCCAAAATCACAGTGGGCTTTGGCCAATTTATGCAGGTCTGGCTTATTAGTAGAGTAGGCCCAGTACACTTTCTATATTATGACGTTTGTAACTCAGATTTGTCCCCCAAACTAACCTCTTTGCCAGAGTGTGACAACAGAGCAGGACGGGGAGAAAAGCATTCTGCCCCAACTTATGCAAGGAACCAGTCAGTGTTTTGAGGGCTCCAAAGATTATGGGTCCGCCTGCCGCCTGGAGAGGTCCGTGGCAGCAGAGTTGAGGTCCACGCCAGCAGAGGGCTTCCACAGCACTCAGTACCAGACCGCACTTAAAGCAGCAGGAACAGAGAGGAAGAAAATGACAGACCCCAAACAGCCACTGACGGGGTTTATTCATGAGAATAAATGACAGCAGATTCCCTCTCTGGGGATTTCCAAATACAACTGCTGGTGGCCTGACTTGGGATCCTATTTTACGGTAAATCCCAGGCTGGTTAATGTTATTTTACGACTGGGCACCTAGAAATATCAGTTAACTTTGCAAAGAGGACAGTAATATTGGAATTTTAAGAAAATTTCTTGACATACCCTTTTCTCAAGTCCAGTTTTAAAATCACTATTATAAAAAAATCTAAATATAAATTATAGAGAAAACAAGCATTTATTTCATGTCTTATTTTAGGCACTGTTATATGATATAATATTCGTATGAACTTTATGAAATATAATTACTTTAATCTTACAGATAAAGAACATGGAAAGTAAAGAAATGAAAAAAAATTTTTTTCAGTGATGTATGTTCTTAGCCACATTACAGTACTAAGACCTAGAATAGCGGTTCTCAACCTGTGGGTCACGGCCCCTTTGGGGGTCGAACAACCCTTTCACAGGGGTCGCCTAAGACCATCGGAAAACACATATACAATTACATATTGTTTTGTGATTAATCACTATGCTTTAATTATGTTCAATTTGTAACAATGAAATTGGGGGTCACCACAATATGAGGAACTGTATTAAAGGGTTGAGGCATTAGGAAGGTTGAGAACCACTGACCTAGAAGGATCGTCAGAAGATCTTTTGGCCTCGTCCTGCCAGCAAACATTTCAGCTACTTGCAGCTGTTTTGCAGATAAAGCAGTGGATGCTCAGAATTTTCCTCTCTTTTTTTTGGGTTATGTTTCAAGATGAATTCTCTTTACCAAGCAGGGATTCCAATCCACGTGTTCACCCTCAGGATCACAATGGCACAAGGGAAAACACAACGCTTCAAAAGATTTCCAAAGCTGAACAGCACTGCTTTCTGACAAAAATAGAGATTTGCACTTTAGCAAATCGAGGACACTGGGATAATTGCACGCTGAAAGGACTGAATCACAGTCCTGATAAGAGGAAAGCAAAAGCCTACATAATTAAACCGAACAAAAGCAAAGTCTTTTTTTTTTCTCAAAAAAGTTCAGAAACAGCAGATGTGGTGCTTTTGGCAACGGTTCCAATTCATTTGTGGAAAACAGAAATCATAAATACTTCATAAACAGAACATCCCCAACGGAAAAACAGATCTGAAAGGCAAGAAAGCAGCCAGGAGTCAGCTTCTAGCAGGCTGTACTAACAACGTGCTTCACACAGTATATTCATTCGCTTGTTTCATAGACAAAAGCGAAGTATAAAGGATTTATGAAGTCCCCAATGTGACAGGAGGCACTTCTCATGAAGTAATTGTTCCCTTCTCTCCAGCGGGTGATATCACAAGCCTGGCACTCTTACATGGAGACAACTCAATGTTGTCCATCCACATCCTCAGTACATAAATATGCGCGTTGAAGTCCATGAGCAATGAATGGAACCGTTGGGGAGAGAATGTGCAGGCTATGCAATGGGATACCTGTTCTCCAGAGTTTGGAAGATGCAGGGATTGGTATAAGCTCACAGCTGAACATGTTTCAATGCTCAATACACCTCGAGCCTTCAGAGTTCAAACCAAGCAACAGTGGTGAGACGGGAGAGAGACCAGAGGTGGACCCATCAGAGAGGGAGCCCACCTTGTGTCTTCCTGAAAGTCACTCCCCCTGGTGAATTGGTAGATGGGAGAAGTGACCACAAGGGAGACGCTGGTGGTCAGGCACTGAGAAGGAGTTAGGTGTAGGGGCGGGCTAGTGGGGGCTTCTTCGGGCCAAGGAATTGGGCCGCGAAAGCAACTGTAAAGGAAAATAATCTAGATAGCCAACTCTCTCAGAAGGCACCGACACCATACCCTTCCTTTCTCCACTCTCTAAAGCAGAGGCAGCTATGAGCAGGGATGACTGGATTTTTCAATTTAATAAGTGATTGAAGCTTTGATGTTAGGCTGGAGTGGACTTTTTATTGCCTGAAAACAAACAAACAAACAAACAAAAAAAACACTCAAACAAATTCTTAGTACCTGCACTAAATGCAAAAGCCATGGGTAGCCCCGGGCATGAGGGAAAGAACTGTTTGAAAGAATGCCCCTTACTGTGTTCAGCCAGTTCAATAAATCAGTTACAACTGCATTTTCACATTGAAGTGTAAATATTGCATGAACAGCCTTGTTAGACACAGGTGCTATCTGAACACATGCTAGCAATAATAACCTTTCACTTCCCTGTCACCAGGACTTCATGGATACCAATTTACAGAGCTCCACGTGGCATTTATGCGTCTGCCTACACACGCCCCCACAGAGAGAAATGTATGTAATTATACACACACAAATAAACCACAGAAACCCAGTTCTCTAAATAGAGGAGAAGAAGTCCAACAGGCATGGTCAAGTCAGGCGATACAGATTCCTCCAACATCAATTCAGCAAGTAATTTTCAACCTATCCACTGTCCCAAATAGATAAGATACTGGAAATTTAAGTCAAGGTTCTACAGCTGAATCCACTTTGCACATCTGCAAATTGAAACGACCGTTAAGAAAAATTTTAATATCCCTTGAAGGCAGCATTTTTTTTTCTGTAGGTCCCTTGATGCTTAATGAAATCTATTAAAAATGAGTCTTCTGTTATTAAAAAAATAACTTCATATCAACCAAGATAGAAAATGCTCTGACTTACAAATCATAGTTACAGACAAATTTCCTGACAGTGAGTTGACTCCTTTTAACCTGCTCATGAATTTTTCAAGGCTGCTTTACATATTACACATCCATGTCACGATTGGATTAACGACATGTTTACATTTTCCTATTTAAAAGTCTGTTATAAGAAAGCCCCAGTTGTTGAAGAGAGTAAAATTTCTGCGATTTCAACTGTCTGAAACATAATCATAAACGAAGAACTCAGTGGAGAAAGGGCCTCTCTACAGGTATCATAGAGTTAAAATAAATAATGTTAAGAGGACTAGAAAACATCCTTACCCCATAGAAAACTCCAGTTGTAGCCAAGCTACATTAGTTGATTTAACACAATTAGTTATTTGGTTAGATTAAAGACAGGTAAGTATGAGGAGTAGGCAGTAGGGTGATTTAATTGATAAAAATGTACATTTCATATTTAGAAGGAGGAAAATACTAGAAAACAATCTCCAAGGTGAAAAGGTAAAAAGAAAACAGAAAGACTTGCACAAGTCTATTTATCAAGATGCCAAAAAATGTACACTCCTGAAAAGCTTCTGAGGTATTTCAATACAGAAAAAAATAAAACAACAAAAATTATTTCTTAGGATGTTCCTGAATCATGATAAAAATGTTTACTGGTAAATGAAAAAATATATTTCAAGAATTCATAGAAATGTAAATGCATTTTAGAAAAATGTTTTGAAGAAAACGTACTATAATGAAAAGGCATAGGAGGAAATACCTATTATCTAAAACATTCATTTATATATCATCTAATTGAATAATAACACCAGATAAATTAGATGTTACCACATATAATGATTCAAATTGGTTTTAGTATTTTCCTTGCCTTATTTATGGCTAAGTAATAATACCTGCCTATAACATGGAATTGTTAGCCTTAGGAGATGGCAATGAGTGAGAAAAGAGAATGATAGGATGTATTTTCCTGTGCTTACATTTCCATAATATGCTAACATAGCAGAGACATATTTAAAATAATAGAACAGGATCAAGGGAAAAAGATGCCTGGCCAGCACAGTACATGCTCTATTTCCACGTAAATACATACGTAGGAAGGCGAGGAATTGGTAAATGAATTGGCTTTCCTAATGATCAAATGTACACACCCTAAATATAAAGTAAAATAATCATTTATTATATTAAAAAAGAGAAAGACAAATATTCAGGTCTTGGGCAAGTTATGTTTCCACACTGTCATCAATGGGAACTTGCTACACTGAAGATACTTGAAGCTCCTTATTTCTGTCATCACTGTTTCTATGACTAACACAATTCCTTCTTTAAAAAATAAAAAGGTTCTTAAACATCAGGGGTTGGCAGAGGGATAAACAGGTGGAGCACAGAGGATTTTTAGGGCATTGAAAATACTCTGTGATACTATAACATGTCATTATACATTTGTCCAAACCCATAACACATACAATATCAAGAGTGCACTCTAATGTAAACGATGGACTTTGAATGTTTATCATGTGTCAATTTAATTCATCATTTACAACAAATGTCCACTCTAGGGGGGGATATTGATAATGAGGGAAGCTAAGCATGTGTGAGAGAAGGTGGCATGTGAGAAGTCTCTATGCCTTCCTCTCAATTTTTAAAAATTAATTTATTTTTATTGAGCTATAATTGACATATAACATTATGTTAGTTTCATGTGTACAACATGATTAAATATATTTATATGCAAAATGGTCACCTCAATAATTCTAGTCAGCATCCATCACTACATATACTTACACATTTTTTTTTTATGATCAGACTTTTAAAACTTTTATTAGCAACTTTCAAATACACTATCCGTATTAACTATAGTCACCATTCTGTACATTACATCTTTAGGACCTATTTATAAGTAGAAATGTGTATCTTTTTTGTTTTGTTTTTATTTTTTTCTTTCTCTGAATGTTGCCATGATCCTAAAACTTCTCTTAAAAAATAAAGTCTTTAAAAAAATGTTCTCCAGCCTCTTGGAGAGCTCCTGAACCCAAGCGTGTGCAAGTAACTAAATACACCCTGTTGCTGCAATTGGAAAACTAGTGTTTGCCATGTGTTTGTTGAAGACTTTTATAAGCACAGCCAAGAACATGTACACATGCCTCCTCACCCCTGCTCCACCCCTACTCAACCACACTCTTTGGGCATAAACACAATATGCTCAATAGGGAAAGAGTGATTTTAAAATCAGGAGACAGCGAATTTGGTCTGATTCTTTGATTAGAGTTTAGCACTAATGAGATTTATTCAGATAAATTATTATAACAATAGAAGAGAAGAGATTCCTTTCACAGCATTCAGTACCAAATATAAAGCATCATGAGAAAATGCCCTATTAAGTCAAACACAGGATTTGAAACAAACTCTATTGGGATTGGGATTTCTTATTTCAGAATAAAATATACTAGTAACTGTCCCATAGACTTTTTAATCTATTCATCTACTGATGGGCACTTGGACTGTTTCCAAATCTTAACTATTATAAATAATGCTACTATGAACACGGGTGCATACACAATGGAATACTATGCAGCTATAAAAAAGGAGGGCTCTCTTACCCTTTGGGAAGGCATGGGTGGACCTGGAGACTATTATGCTAAGTGAAATAAGCCAATCTGAGGAAGACAAATATCACATGATCTCACTTATTTCTGGACTCTAATGAATAAAATGAATTGACCAACAAAATAAGAATGGAGGCATGGAACAGTCTGGCATGCCTTAATGTGGGGATGGGTGGATGAGAAGAGATAAACTAAAGATCTTATATACTTATATGCATAGTCCATGGGCACAGGCAGTAGGGTAGTGAAGACCTGGGGGGATGGGTAGGCATAGCCCTGGGAGGAGGGAGGTAAAGGGAGTGGGGAGACATATGTAATACTATCAACAATAAATATATTTATTAAAATATATACATACTTCTCAAATTTGTCATATCCAGAATCCCTTGTATTAATTTTTTATTACAGAGAATTCATGTTTTTAAAAAATGTAATGAATCATACTGGAATGATCAACAACTTGTTATTTGTTAAAATCAAATGTCTTTTTCATATAACACATAGCCCAGAATTCAGCGGTGCACACTAAATATCATGTCTGCTGGGGTTGGGAAATAGTGACCGTCATCATCATCATTCCATGAACCTCTCGTGGAGATGACCAATGCTAACACATTCTTTTTATTAAAGACACATAAGCAGAGAGATTTTCTAGTTTTAGCAATTCCTTAAATATGCTTTCCTTAATGCCTCTGTTAGATCTTTGTGTCAAATATTTTAAAGGGGAGGAAAAGAATATAGGTTGGGTGCAAGAGGCTGTTTTGAGATGTTATACAATATTTTGAATTTAATCCTTGCACTATGCCATTGGGCAGATAATCTTCAATTAGAAACAGGGGCTTAGAGAATTTTAAAGACTGACCAAGATCACACAGTATGTGAGGTATCTCAGAGCACTCAGCTCTTTACTCCTGCGTGCTGCCCACAATTTTTAGGTATTAATGGAATGAGACAATACAGATGGTCTTTTTTAAAGAGAAGCCAATCTGTTCAGCTCAGCACACATTAATTTCTGGTCTTGATTATATTCCAAAGATTACATTAAATAATGACTAAAATTTTTTTTCACATTCCCAGATTTTATCTAGTACTTTAAGAACAGGGCCAACACATTATAAACAAAATACTAGACTCATTAGAAAGTGGCCCATTTGCAGAAATAAACTGTGAGAAGCAACAGATTCTTAGTGGGCTTCAATTGGCAACTCACAGAAGTCAGCCCCGTTATAAAACAGTCCTCCAATCAATATGGACAGAGTGCCTACGGTGCTGGGGATGGGCAGACAAGGTGTTACAAAAATCACAGACCCGTGACCACAGAGAGGGATGGGCACACGGTGCAATGGGACTGTGCGATGGAGGTATGACCTAGTCAGACTAAAGACAGGCTTCCTTTGTAACTATATTTGGAGATAAAAAGAAAGGATACATTGTAAAATCTTAAAAATTTAAAATTGGGAGTTCAACTCATACAAACTCTCCATTTTATAGATGAATAACCTGAGGGCCAATCTACTCATTTTGGCCACGGAGTCATTAAATACATTGAACTCTTCAGGGTTGGGGTGCCAGTCTCATACAGACAGATAGATGGATGATAGATAGATAGATAGATAGATAGTCAGATAGGTGTATGTGTATGTATATATGTGTATTTGTATATAATCATACTAAATATGTTTAAGTGCATGTGTATGTATATAATGTTCAGGTGTATTTCTTTTTTTAAAATCCTCATCTGGCCCTAGCCAGTTTGGCTCAGTGGATAGAGCATCGGCCTGTGAACTGGAAGGTTCCAGGTTCGATTCTGGTCAAGGGCACATGCCTGGGTTGTGGACTCCATCCCCAGCGGGGGATTTGCAGGAGGCAGCCGATCCATGATTCTCTCTCATCATGGATGTTTCTATCTCTTTCTCCCTCTTCCTTCCTCTCTCAAATCAATAAAAATATATTTAAAAAAATAAAAATAATACAATAAAATCCTCACCTGAGGATATGTGTTCATTGATTTTTTTTTTAGAGAGAGGAATGGAGAGAGAAAAACATAGATGTGAGAGGAACATCAATCGGTTGCCTCCTATATGTGCCCCAATGGGGGATCAAACCTGCAACCTAGTCATGTGCCCTGACTGGGAACCAAACCCACAACCTTTTGGTGTATGGGACAGTGCTCTAACCAACTGAGCCACCCAGCCAGGGCCAGGTGTATTTCTTAAGGGCTGACAATATTTCCCTGAGTATGGCCAACTAACAGCCTGCCAGAAAACAAACAACAGAAAGATGTAATGGCTCCATAAATCCATCTAGATCCTAAGAAAGAAGCCAGAGAGAGAGAGAGAGAGGTGTTAGTATTCTAATTCTTGTACTAATGTTGTGCCCACAGACTTCTTTGCTTCTGATCTGTATTTTAAAAGCACAGAAGCATCATCATTTGAAACTTATGCCGAGTATTTCCTATGAATATCTGGTTTCTTTATAACATCTCTGTGCAACAAGCATGATTTTTATTCTATGTTTACAGAACAAAGAACAACAATAACAAAAAACCCCCACAAAGGTAGCTAGTAAGTGGCAGATTCGGTATTTTGAACCCAAGTCTGTAAAATGTTTATCTATACCCTTAAACTGTCTTCTGCCTCTCTCCAAAACAATTTTCAATGGATCCTGGTGAGAACCTCTTTCTACATGTGAGAACAATCATTGAAATCACAAATGCAAGTAGCAAAAATTACTGCTTTTAAGCCTAATAATACAACATTGTTCTCCACATACAGCCTGCAATACATCCCAATGTCAAAAATCAACACGACACAGCCAGGAAAAAGTTTTCCTTGTAAGATGTGATTTCAAGTCTTTTTTAGGAAGGAATATTCACTTATTTAAATACATCTGCAGGTGCATAAAACCTATTTGGAAGGAAACACTCTTCTTAGGAGAGATGACAGCAATACAAGTCAGACCTAAAAGTCTAAGGAAAGCAGCTTGGGACTCAGTTTTGAGCTCTGTCCCCTTGACAATCTACACCCGGGCTGGGAAACTGTTAGAATGAACGCTGCCCAGGGTCTCAGAAGCAGAAAAGAGAGAAAAGCAGAGATGAATGGTGATTTGCTTCCAATACAACAGCTCTGGTTGTGCAGCCAGTACTTTCATTTAATGTTGGCTGGAATCTTTCACAATGTAATCTCATCAATCCTCGGAATAACCTTTGGAGGAAAAGGAATCTCAGTATCTAACATCCTGCTTTGATGACTAGAACATCTCGGACAAGTGAACGCAGAGGGTCAGGTGATTAGAGGGAGGCTGAGCTTGAGAGACGGCGTGGGGTCAGGCACCAGTGGATCCCTCTGATCCTCCACCGCTCTGCACAGCGCCCCCAACAAGCACAGCTATTTTCTAGTCAGCTGCCCATCTTCCTCCCTCTCCTTTGGATGCCAGTGGGGCATCAGCCAAGGTTCAAGAACTGAGCAAAATAGTCAGGGCTGCTTTGAAGAAGCCAGTAGGAATTTACTTTGGGGATTTGTGATTTATGTGTGTGTGTGTCCTAATTTTATTTTTCAACCACAGTTTACATTCATTATCATTCCACACCAGCTTCAGATGTACAGTGAAGTA
>NW_005357764.1:3431696-3437452 GCF_000412655.1 Myotis brandtii | reverse complement strand
CCGTGGTTCTCAACCTTCCTAATGCCGCGGCCCTTTAATACAGTTCCTCATGTTGTGGTGACCCCCAACCATAAAATTATTTTCGTTGCTACTTCATAACTGTAATTTTGCTACTGTTATGAATCGTAATGTAAATATCTGATATGCAGGATGTATTTTCATTGTTACAAATTGAACATAATTAAAGCATAGTGATTAATCACAAAAACAATATGTAATTATATATGTGTTTTCTGATGGTCTTAGGCGACCCCTGTGAAAGGGTCGTTTGACCCCCCAAAGGGGTTTCGACCCATAGGTTGAGAACTGCTGATTATATATATATATATCAAAACTACTAGTAGATTAATTTAAAAAGCTGGACACAATAATTAAGCATCATGTATTTAGGGTTATATGATCTTTAATGGGTAATATGGGTACTTCTGAATTATCCCTGTTGATATTCAGATTTCTTAAATAATCTCGAGATTTACCAGGATAAAACACCTGCTTGTATATAACGTATAATGTGCACTAAGAATTTTCCAGTTCCTTTTCTTGCCTACTTCTCTGAACTAAACATACTGTCTTGAATGGTGGAGAATATTAATTGTTTCATAAGTCCTTTGCATATGACATATACAGATGTTTGGATCAACACCTTCACAAGGACGATGTCCCATATTTATTCTACTAGCCTCCTTTAACATTTCTGTCTTGGCCTCTGCCACACTCTAGCCATATTATGGTATCTAGCTACTGCAAGTTGTAAGGAGGGGGAGTTGCCAGTATATCTTCCTACTGTATATGTGGTTGAAATGAAAGCAAATTCCTGAATCACTGGGAATGTAGGTATGGAATTTTAAAAATTTTGTGAAGCAGTCCATAATTCTCTTCCAGCCGTGTGTGCTATTTATAGGTCTCTCCCATCTATTTTTGTCACTATTTTTCCTACTCTAACATTTTTAACTCAAAGGAACAACCATCAACTCCCCCACCCCAAATGTTACATTCAAATCCCAGCAGGAGTAATGGAGCATCCTTAGGAAGAAGACAGGCTTACTTTTATTTGAGAGTAAATTTCAAGTAACTCTACATGTACGTGTATCTAAACATGTATTTTTCTTTAGAGAATTTTTAAAGTATGTATGTAGAAATATTACTAAAATTAATATCAAGAAAATGTTGTTAAATCATTTAAGTCTGAAATTATCTATGGTTAAGCATTCATGCATTCATTCATACACAAATATTTATTACTCTCTTACTCTACAGGACTCAGGATACCAAAATGAAAAGAAACAGTCCTTTTCCAGTAGGGCCCTTTAAGCTAGTTAAGAAATCAAGAATGTTCTCAAGAAATTATAATGTGGTGTCGTATGGGATGGAGCCACAAAAGAAGTAGAAATTGAGGTCCATGGGATTTTGAAAAAAGAGACTCACTTTAGCAGGGAGGGCGGGATGTCCTGAAGCCCGAAGCCAAGGTCCATGGTGAAATGGAGGACAGAAAAGGTTCATGGACAAGATTGCATGTGAGCCAGCTGTTTACAGCATCAGTAAATAACTTAAATAACTGTAAAGGAAGGGCATTCCAGGTGGAGGAAAACAGATAGGCAAGGGTTCAGAAGAGCAATGGCATAGGGTCCATGTACAAAGTGGGAAGTAGCTCAAAGCGAGGCCTGAACCAGGAAGGCAATAGGTAGACAAAATGTAGTTTCATATAAGACATAGATTCGGCCCTAGCTGGTTTGGCTCAGTGGGTAGAGCGTCGGCCTGTGGACTGACGGGTCCCGGGTTTGATTCTGGTCAAAGGCCCATGCCCAAGTTGTGAGCTCAATCCCCAGTAGGGGGCATGCAGGAGGCAGCCAATCAATGATTCTCTCTCATCATTGATGTTTCTCTCTCTCCCTCTCCCTTCCTCTCTGAAATCAATAAAAATATATATATTTTAAAAAGACATAGATTCAGAGTCTGGCCATGGAGAATGGGGAAGAATTAAAGATTAGAAGACTTTAAGCCTCCATATCTGAGATGAGGGTGATACCCTAAAAGAAGTAGGAAAATCAGGTTAAATAAAAATAGTATTTTAGGAAACCATGATAAATTCAGGTTGTATGTCATTAAATGTGAGGTACTGAGCAAGGTAACTCTCACAAGTAATATGAATAAATTATTTTGGCCCATATGGAAAGGACCTCAGGTGGCACAGGCCTTATTTAATCTCATGCCACTGACATGGCCCTGTCCTCCTCAAAGATGGCACAGTAAGCACTGTCCCATTTCCCAAGGCACTGCTGTCTTCTTTGCATTTTGTATGTAATACGCATCTTCCACTGATTTACCTTTACCCTACTAGATGCTAAGCAATTTGAAGCCAAGATATATACCTGTTTTGTCATTATATTCTTCATGGTGCTTAGCAAAATGTCTTCTGTATATAATAGCCACTTGAAAAATAAAAGTTTGAATGAATAGGGAAAGGAAATTAGTCCACCTGGAGAATTTAAAAAATATCAGGAGAAAAAGAACAAAGAGGAACTTTGCTATATCCCAAAAGGAATGTTTTTCTATTGACTGAAGACTATTGTGTTAGCTAAAGTAATTAAAGTATGTGATATGTAAATACAACCAAGCTCTTTAAATTTCATACAGTTTTATTGTATTATGACTGTATTTCAATTAGTTTTAAGGTATTCTGAGCACCAGAATGTTAAAAAAGCAAAGTGTCTTATTTTAACTTCAGGTCCAAGATTACAAAAAAAAGGAAAGTGTTTAAATTTTTCCTGTAAAGCAAGGAAAGAATAATGAGTTCCCTGGACCTGAAACATTTTATGCACATTTAAGGTCTGTATACCAAAATATCCTTTTCCTGTTGTTGGAAAAAATGACAGTAGTTTTAAAACAAATGGTACAGTATCTCACTGTATGTGAGACTTTGTAGTCTCAAAGTCCTTTTAGTCCATTTCATCCTAACAACATTCCAGTAAGACAGGAAATTCTTATTTTATTTACAAATGATGGAACAAGCTCAGGGTAACTTGTCCGAAGGCATGTGGTTATGAAGCCAAAATGCTTGATAAGTGCTCCCCATCTTCTGACTGTTTCTACTTAATTATTATTATTATTGTTATGTATTTGTTCAACTCCAACTGGTCACTCTGAGACACTCAGCTTTCCTCTTTATCTATATATATAAAGCCTAAGTGACCATTATAGCGGAACAACTGGTCACTATGATGCGCACTGACCACCGGGGGGCAGATGCTCAACACAGGAGCTTCCCCCTGGTGGTCAGTGCGCTCCCACAGGGGGAGCACCGCTTAGCAGAAGCCGGGCTCAGGGATGGTGAGCGCAGCTACCACAGCGGGATCCTCTCCAGATTCCGTGGCAGCACTACTGAGCGGCGGCAGCAGGCGCAGGGCACCCGGATGAGCAGCGCGATGCCCAGCCCTGATTTGAGCTCCTCCCTGGCTTCCTGCTGCCTGGTGCACTGCTACATCCCCGAAGGGGTCCCGGACTGCTCGAGGGATGTCCGACTGTTGGCTTAGGCCCAATCCTGGTGCCACTCTCTGTAGAAGGCAGTCAGTCTGAACAATTCAGTGACTCAGGGAAGGGCAGGGAACTCTGGGTGAGCCTGCTTCCACACTTGACTCACCCACTCGATGGTGTTCGCAGGACAGACTATGGTGGCCCAGCCCATGCATGTGCAGCAGCTGCTGAAGCTCAAGCAGCAGCAAAAGGCCATCTAGCCATAAGCTGGTAGGCGGACTGTGAGAGGGTGCAGGCCAGGCTGAGGGACCATCCCTCACCCCCACCAGTGCATGACTTTCATGCACTGGGCCTCTAGTTTAGTATAAAAGCAAAGCTTCTGCCTGGCAGGCATGGCTCAGTGGTTGAGTGTTGACCTGTGAACCAGGAGGTTCAATTCCTGGTCAGGGCACATGCCTGGGTTGTGGGCTTGATCCCCAGTATGGGGCATGCAGGAGGCAACCAATCAATGATTCTCTCTCATCATTGATGTTTCATCTCTCTCTCTCCCTCTCCCTTCTCCCTTTCTCTCTGAAATCAATAAAAATATATTTTTAAAAAGCAAAGCTTCCAATTGCACTCAATAACTGTTGGATCCTAAGTGTAGAAGCAAGATTTTTGTGTGACAGTACTGAACACTTATGCCACTAGTAGGTTAATGTAAACATCTTATAGTCTTTAACAAATTATTTCTTCTCCCAAGACCATTTACTAGAGCAAACTGTTTCCTATTTTCAGAGCCAATAAATAGGAGTATTCCAAATATTTTCCACACATATATAGTTTGACCTTCATATATACTTTTGGAGGAATTATATAGCAATTCCATATTCTATAAATATTTTACTTTTATCAGTTCCAAGATTTGAAGACAGTTAATTTGTTTATATCCAAATCTATCCTCTTATTTCCTGGTGGTGTTACAGTTTTATTCTACAACGTTGCCGTGTCTTCTTGAAATGTGTACCATATCTCCTATTAGGCAGTGTACTGTGAAAGAGCTGACAGCTGAATTCCAGCTGAAAGAGAATTGTTAGATTATCTAATGTGGTTTCATTTTACGAGGACAGACAAGGAAACAAGAAGTTAAGTGAACTAAAGTCTGACCCCCATTTGGAGAATATTGGTCTTTACGTAGAAGTTTTGTAAATGTAGGTTTGTCACTTCAAATCTCTGTATCTCATTTCTCCTAACTGTGAAATTTATTATGAGAATAAGGTAAAAAATAAATGTGAATATGCTTTGAAAACTTTGTGCAATATACTCTCCAACATGAAAATTTGGAAAATATTATTATACTGATTTCAATTTTGCCAATGGTGATATTTTTCTACTCAGCTATATGAACTTTGTTCTGTATTATGAGGTGAAATAAAACTGTTTAGTTTTCTCACACAGACATGGTGGGTGTTTTTCCTCATTTATTAATACTGTCCAAACTGTTCAAAGGATGGGCTCAAATCTTCTCCTGAAAATATGCAAATGTCGAGTTTAAAATTTAATTTTGAATGGAAACCTTCATTCATTTCTAGGCAAACATCTAAATTTAAGACTAGGCCATACCAAAAAACTAGCTACTATTTCATTGAACAAGGTACTTTTGGTATACAGTTATAAAAACGTGCCCTTACTGGTTTTCCAATTAGTTAAAAAAACAATAGATGTGCTTATGAGGCTCTCTAAATAGTGCTATTACCAAGAGAACATTATACTGATTTATTGTCAATGTCAATTTATTATCATATTGGATTCCACACATTTTTTAAAAGTTGATATCATCTTTAGAAAGATATAGTTAAGCCCTAACCGGTTTGGCTCAATGGATAGAGCGTCTGCCTGCAGACTCAAGGGTCCCAGGCTTGATTCCGGTCAAGGGCATGTACCTTGGTTGCAGGCACATACCCAGTAGGGAGTGTGCAGGAGGCAGCTGATCAATGTTTCTCTCTCATCGATGTTTCTAACTCTCTATCCCTCTCCCTTTCTCTCTGTAAGATATCAATAAAATATATATATTTTTAAAAAAGATATAGTTAAAAGGCACTGACATAGGACCCATGCATGAAACTTCCAAACCCTATCCCCTTCAAATAAAAAGGAATAAAAAAACTGACCCAATCTTTACCAAAAGCAGTCAAAATCTGACTGTTCTTACTGTGTTTATTCCTGGCTGTTTTTTTAAAAATATATATTTTATTGATTTTTTTACAGAGAAGAAGGGAGAGGGATAGAGAGTTAGAAACATCGAT
>NW_005357764.1:3421980-3431667 GCF_000412655.1 Myotis brandtii | reverse complement strand
GATCAGCTGCCTCCTGCACACCCCCTACTGGGGATGTGCCCGCAACCAAGGTACATGCCCTTGACCGGAATCGAAGCCGAGACCCTTGAGTCCGCAGGCGGACGCTCCATCCACTGAGCCAAACCGGTCAGGGCTTTATTTTGTTGCTGAAGACAGCTTTAACTCTACTGTGATTTATCTTACTTTTGCTAGCACTTCAACAGTATTGAAGATCTGTATATTTTACCAAAGTATTAAAAGTTAAATTTATTTTTGTAAAACTATAATAAGTTAAGAGTACAGCCTTTAGCCAAATAAATGAGTACTGACTGAAAAATTATTTTCCAGTTTCAACTTTCAATAAAATCAATTGTATTTAATCATTTCAAAACGGCACTGACTTCTATAATTAATTGCATGTTTGTACCTAAAAGCTGTTTTTATTTCATGATTTTAGCCAGAAAAATAAATGGGAACACACTGTGATGAACCAGGAAAAACTAGATTTGGAGTCTTCGTTCATCCAAGTCTTTGTTTTTCAATCATGTGCCCTAATATTGGCTCATTTTTGGCTAAACACCCAATTTTCTAGTCTTCACTAGCAAGTAGCTTGATAACACAATCAATATCTAATCAATTCTAGGAACAGCTCAAATTACTTAATTAGTTTCATAGCTACCATTTCTTTGAGTGCATAACAATGAGTGCATACCAATAACCCAAATTGAATGAAAATATTTTTTCTTCAGAAAAATCTTATATATCTTATCTTTATTATATATGTATATATGTTTTTCACGAAGAGAAACATTTGCATAGACAATAGTCCTGTAAGTTAATATTGAACGGAAAGATGTTTCTGAAGTTCTGAAGAATGTACTGTGCTTTTAAGATAGCCCATAAACTATAAAATCCAATTTTTCATTATAGCTACTATTAGTGCATTTTTCTTAGACATGTGATGTCATTGTTTCTAATTCTATAACCATAAAATAGATAAAATACACAGAAATATATTGCATATATACACATATAAGTTTCATCAAAATGTTAATGCTTCTACAAAAATTTAAGATAAATTGACGAACAAAATAGATCCGGAGACATACAAGCATAGAACAGACTACAGAACTTCAGAGGGAAGCTGGGGGAGGGTGTGTGGGTGGGAAGAGATAAAAGGACTTGTATGCATATATGCATAACCCTTGGACACAGACAATAGGATGCTGAAGGGCTGGGGGGGCGGGTGCGGGGAGGGTTTCCAGCTTGGGCCAGAAGGTGTCAATGGGGGAAAAAGGGGGACATATGTAATACTTTCAACAATAAAGATTTAATGTAAAAAATTAAGATAAATGCCAAATGCAAATACTATAGTAGTAATGGTAATAATGTGACCTCTTATTGAAATATCAAAAATTTCAAAGGTAATTCATTATGTTTTAGTTATAGAGGAATTATCAAACAAAATCTTACTTTAGAAAAAATTGGTGATTAGAAATGGAAACATAAATGTAAGTAGTAGAAATTTTTGTTTTCCAAATTATGAGATTCCTACCTACTAGCTATATCTGGAGCAGAGTATAGAATATGTTATATATCCTGGAACTTTAAGCCAACAATAATAAAACAAAGAAGAAGTCAAGTGGTATATAATGAATTGTGCAAATACAGCCTAAAATTACACAAACATTAAATATCCAAGTCAGCAAAAATGCATATGTATATACTTGCCTAATAGGCCTTGGCACACCAAAGACAAGGAAAAAAGTTCTCGGAGAAAACTGCTTCATGTAAGCTCTTTTTGTTTAATATAATTAATAAAATGGAAATGTATATTTTGTTCCTGACCATTCTTTTAGTTGTAAATGAGTATTAAAAATAACTTCCTCCTATACAGTCTTAGATCTTCAAATAAATTTATGTCCCACATTTGGAAAGATTATATGCAGGTGTGTGTCCATGTGTACATGTGTTCACGCACAGTCTCTTTGATGACAAGCCTGAACTTGGACATTTCTGTCTCTTTGATAACATTGTCTATTTAATGAGCTAATTAGTACTTAGGTTTTAAGCTCTGCTAAATTAATTTAAAGGTGATTAAAACCTGGATAGCCTAACAGGGAATAAATGAATTTTCTATGACAACAAGCTTACAGATAGAATAAAATATGTGCACATATTTTGGGTATTTCATCCATTTATTTATTCATTCAAAAAATAATTATTGAGTTCTAGACTGGTAATAGACTCTGGCACTAGATTCTATGGATGCTAAAATGGCTAAAACTGAATACTTTTCCTCAACATGTTTGCAGTATGGTCGTTACTGAACTAATATAAATCACCTTTTTCTCTACTTGAACTGTGATTTTTCTTTCTGACAGTAGAAAACACAAGCATGAACTAGTTATACAAATAACCAAAAAACGCCTTGCAAGTCTTATTTCTTTGGCCAGTGATAATTCCAAACTCTAGGTTAACATAATCAATAAAAAGTAGAAGTCATTCATTGTAATATGCATATATTAGTAAATGTTAACCAAGGTTTACACTATATGTTATCCAAAGCAGAGTGAACATATGTTCTCCTTGGTGTGAGTGTGTGCGCGCGTGTGTAAATCCTTTAATTGGGTGGAATTTCTCATTTCCTTTCTAGGGAAGCCGATATGAACAATTATTGCAGATACTCCTAAAGACGGCTGCCCACTCACAGTCACTCTCCTTTCTGTAAAACGGTCTTTGATGCCTGATGATATGTGTGCCCCGAAGCCCTGCTCCTGACCAGAGCTTACCAACTCAGGGTGAAGACCTCTGAACACTCAAATTCTCTCCCCTAAGAATTTCACATTCGGATGGAGAAGCCAGGAATAGGAAGTCATTGGCAGTGACCTACCGTAAAGGGCCAGCACCGCGTGCTGCTGTGGCACCCAGAACTACCTTCGCCATTACCTTGCCGAGCCATGTTGGTCAGCTCTTCCTTCGACTAAGCAAGCCACCCAGTCTTTTCTCAATAAATCCTCCAAACCAACGAGGGCTGTGTCAATTTATATCACTTGTAAGACAGATAATGGATAAAATATGAAAGTAATGGGATGGGGGGAAATGGAGGAACAAAATAAAACCACTTAGTCTCGGGTCTGGTATTCATTACAGATGATATTACCAAATGTGAGATGGCAATTACCCCTCTAAAGAGCCTGGCTGTTCAGAAAATATGAAACATCCACAGGATTAAGAGTACCATTATAAAAAAGAAGCAAGGTACAATGTGTCTTTCTAACTTTATAAAAACAAGTAAGTTTCAGTCTACTTAATTTAAAACTGAAGGTTAAAAAACTCACTTTAGTGACTGTTTATCATTTATGAATATCTTTGACTTAAAAGTTTAGTCTATGACATAAAATAATCTAACATTGCTATACAAAATCCTTGTATACATTTTACTTAAATACTACTCAAGTATTGAAAAAGAATCATTCTCATTTAAGCCACATTTTGAAGATTTTTTTTTAGTAGCAACAGACTATAACAGAAAATAATAAATGGTATAGAAAATCAATGTATACCCAACTGAAGAAAAAAATATTGTGACTGATGGCAGAAGGGAGGTCTGGGAAGAAAGAGGAAAAATATCTCCTAATAAATAAGGTAAAAAGTTCCAGGTTTTTACATTTTTAAATCTCTATATCTTCTTCCTACCACCATCATTTGTGGGGAAATATAGTAGAATTAGGTTGGCTGAAAGTGACTTGGATCATTTGTCATGCTGTAGTGACCGTGTGTGGAGAAATAAATATGTGTCCAAATAACCTGCAGAAAAATAAATCTTTGATACTAAGAAGAAAATTTGGAACAAATCACAGAAAATGATTTTAAGTCCATGATAAGTCCCCCAAATTAAAAAAATTAAATATTATTCAGATATATATCAAACTATCTTATTTTTTAAAAGCCTGCTCCAAAATAAGCATCTGCTGTTCTGTTCAATGTTTATGGAAATTAGGATGCTTAAAGAATAGTTGTATTTGTTTATAAGCACCATTCCTAATCATGTACAGAGACTACTCAAGAATCCACTTCTTTCTCTGGCTGGGTAGCTCAGTTGATTAGGTGTCGTCCCATACACCAAAAGGTTGCTGGTTCAATTCCAGGTCAGAGCGCATGCCACATGCCCTGGGGGTGTGCAGAAGGTGGCTGATCGATGTTTTGCTCTCACATCAATGTTTTTCTTTCTCTTTCCCTCTCCCTTCCTTCCTCTCTAAAAATCAATAAAAAATCTTAAACTAAAAAAGAATCCATTTCTTTAATTTGTGTTGGGGACACTACAAACCATTTTCCCATTTTTGTACTGACAATTTCTTGGAGGCTTGTCTGGGGGTTGCACACTACCAGTTTCAGTTCCAGTTTTTCTAATAACTACCTTTATGTATTTGAGCATTTTCATTATCCTGAAATATCTCCATTTCATTTATTTAGCATGTATTTTAATGAATTCCTACTGAAAACAATAAACTCCATTACATTGAAATGTGTATTTCTATGATATAACTACATAACAAGATTTCTACCCATTTTTTTATATAAAACTCTGTGGAGAATTTAACATCCCTGAGTGTGTATTAGAAGTGTAGCAAGACAAGAGGGTACAAGGAGAGGTGGGCTGCTTTCTCTTCAAGGTCATTTAAGGTACTGACATAATAAGCACTCAATAAAACATTTAAAATCAGTAAACAAACCAATGAAATAACAAATATATAAGACTATTAGAAAAAGCTCTAGCAAATCATTAAACTAACTTAGGCATAAGCCTTCCTTCTTGAACAGCTTGTTCATAAAGAACTACATCTTTGAGGTGTAATTCAGTGTGGGCTCTCAGGTCAGAACAAGGCAGGATAGTCAGACCCAAGGAAAACTCCTTGACAAGTGGAATAGGGAAACTGAGACAGATTGCTGAACAAACTAGCTGAGCAACTTACGGCCACATACAGAAGGTCACCAGGGTGGAAAGCCCCAGGTGCCTAGCAACGGGCAAAACTGGCACCAGTCCTTGCCCCAGGGTGGCCTTTCCTCCCTGGCATATTGCTGGTCATGCAGTTTAGACTCCCCTGACCTTTCCTCCCTAGAGGTAACATCTAGGCCTCAGTTGCATTTCAGCTCCAAGTCCAGAAAAGTAGCAAAACCACTCATGGCACCCTACCCTGGCACTGACCAATCTGTGGAGACCACAATTCTGGAAGGGCACACCTGGAAAAGCAGGTGAATATTCTATTGAGATTCTCCCCTAAACGACCAGCCTTTAAAAACCCTCAAGGTGGAGGGCCCAGGTCTTTCTCTCCCTCCTGAGACCAGACCTCTGCCTTTCCCTCCCTGACCCTCTTTTCACCCTACAGGTGTGCATCTCCTAAACTCTAAGGGACCCCATGGGATTTGCAAGCAGGGGAGCAATGGGCAGAAGCTCATCCCAGGCTAAACCTCTGAACCTGTGGTCAAGGCCCCCTTTTCTCTGACTTCCAGAGAGCTGACAAGCAGCCCCATGTGACTCACTTCTTTCCCATAATGTTTCTAGAGGCCAAAGCAGCCCCACCCCGGCTCTCTCCTGTTGCTTCTTTTATCTTAGGCCCTTCCTTATTTCACTGTCCCCAGCTTTAATAAACGTACTCTCAAAGTCACCTGGGCTCGTATTGTGAACTCTTCCCTGCATAAAGTCAAGAACCCACACACTACAGGCAGACCTGCTCTGGACCTGGTCCCTCCCTGTCCAGTAATATGACCACCGGCTCTGCCAGTCCTAACACCTACTAGCTTGGGGACCTTAAGAAAGTTACTTCTGGATTCTGGTTTCTTTATCTGAAAAATAAATTTAGTAATAGTTCTCACCTCATAGTGTTGTTGTGAAAATTCAATGAAATAATACATAGAAGGTGCTTAGCACAGCACCTGGTGTAGAGAGTGGTCAATAAGTGTTAGATATTTTTAATACAGTCTATCAGCTTACCTAAAGCAAAGGATCAGATCTTTGACCTAAACCCTGACAATGGCAGACTACAAATATATGGACTACAAACATCACATACCACCATACCTGATGAATGTTGTTAGAAAATGTTTTCCCAGAATCATACTATTCAAGACTGTGCTCTTCAGAAGGAAACATATTATTGGTGACCTTGTTTCCTATTATCTGCCCAGACTTTTCTGCTTGGCATCCTTTTTGCCCTGCTTTTTCCCTCCCAAAACTCACCCACAGATGGTAAGTGAATTCCCCAAAGATTTTTATATTAGAAAAGAGAATAGGAATTTCGTTAAGTAGTCTTTTGTGCTTTAGAGGAGTATTTCACACTGTTTTCCTGGTGACTACTAACAAATAGGAAATTGGCACAACTGAAGAGAGCCCATCCTGTGAGCACCTGGACCATAATTTACAGTCGGAGCATCAATTAAAGCAGCAGAGAGACGCTTCAGTAATTATGAAATCTTCTGAAAGTGAAATAGGCAATTAGTGGATTTCCATCTTATTTGTAAATCTTCATGGGAAACTCAAGTGTATTCAATTCTTCCACTTGCAATTATAGGGCTAATTAACAGAATTGGTGGCGCTCTGTGTATGATAATGACACTTAGTTGTTGGCTGGAAAACCAAGTGCAAATGAAATTTAACTCAACATGAAAATAGGGCACATTGAAGAAGGGGTGAGAAGAGGTGCTGGCAATTAAATATTAAACAGTGACACACAATATATGCTTATAGTTTGCCTGGACATTTATGTGCCAAGTATTGTTATTCAATGGGACAGTTATTTATAGACTGACAAGCATTAAACTTTCACAAGCCTAAACGACAGCTCAGGTATATTTTCTAAAAAGTTCTAGATATTTTTGGCAACCAATATAACATGAAATCATTCAACCATGCTTTATTGTGATAGATGCTTGAAATCCAAAGATGAATAAAATGTAGTCTACGCCTCTGATATCAAAATTGAGTAAAAAGAGACACAGATATGCCAGCACCATAATCATTCATATTCTCTACCTGAACATTCTTTTCACCTTCTTGCTCTACCCTCCTTGCTTTAACCCTCTCTGCCATGAGGGCTTCACTTTCCCTGGAACCTTCTCTCCTAAAAACTCAGCACCATCAAGTAGAGAAATTCAGTAGGTCTCTTAACTGCCACTGCACATACTCCCCTTCTCTCCTCCACAAAACACCCAGTTTTGAATTTTCTATCATCAAATTATACCTACTATCCCTCCTTGTCACAGTCAACTATGGCAACCCTGGACCATTGTTCCTCAATTCTTGACAAATTTAGCTCCTGGTTCCGTCTTCACTACTGTCATAATTCTTTATCATGTCAACATCCACAAAAACTAACCTTCCAATACTTTGGCTTCTCAAATCCTTAACCTCTTACCTCTAATAATATAAAAATTCATCACTACTTTACCTCACCCCTTCTCTCATAAGCCATACTCTCTATCTTCCAATAAATGCAACCAATAATCTCAATTTCCAATAACCCATCCTATGACGACTAGCTTCTATCATTATTCCAACTCACTCTTTTATACCTACTATCCCTCCTTGTCACAGTCAACTATGGCAATCCTGGACCGTGTCACCACAACTATTCAACCCCACTAGAACCAACAGTTGATTAATCTAATCATTATTTTAACTTATGCCCTTCCTTCCTTCCTTATTTAGCTTAAAATCCATGGTATTTTATTGTAATCTTTATAATAATCTACACCCTCAACTATTGCCACTCACCTGCTCACTCATTCAGTTTTTGAAAACATATCTGTAAATACATTCAACTCTCCACCTGCACGGTTGAATAAGTTGGGAGAAACAAATGCTTTCCACATCATTCTTACCACCTCAAGTTCTCAGGTCAAAATATGTGAGGTCATCTCTGACTCTTATCTTTCTCTCACATCCCCGAATCCACTTCAACAGCAAATCCTGTTGACTCTAAAACAGCGGTTCTCAACCTGTGGGTGGCGACCCCTTTGGGGGTCGAACGACCCTTTCACAGGAGTTGCCTAAGACCATCAGAAAACAAATATATAATTACATATTGTTTTTGTGATTAATCACTATGCTTTAATTATGTTCAATTTGTAACAATGAAAATACATCCTGCATATCAGATATTTACATTACGATTCATAACAGTAGCTGGATGAAAGGATTCCTGCTTCCTGCACTGCTCCACGATGGTATTGTCAACACACTATCCTCTACTACTCTCCTGGCTTACTGCCTACCAACCATTCTCAACTTCTTGTTATCCTTAGAGTTATCCAGGCACACATCAGGACCTTATTGCACTGAATTTTCCCTCTGTCTGAAATGCCCTTTCCCCAAAGAGCCACATGGCGCACATCCTGAGATTGGATGGTATTTATAGTATCAAAATTAAGAAAATGGGAACCAGCCCAGTGTGGCTCAGTGGGGTGTCATCCCAGCACCAAGAGGTCACTGGTTCCATTCCCGGTCAGGGCACATGCCGGGGTTGTGGGCTCGATCCCCGTGGGAGGTGTGCAAGAGGCAGCGGATTGATGTTTGTTTCTCTCTCATTGGTTTCTCATTCACCATTCCTCTTTCTCTAAAAAACCCCAATAAAACCGTATTTTTTTAATAAAAGAAAAGAAAATGGGAACCAATAAATGGTTTAGAGGAGAGACAGCAAGAACTTGTGGATGGCCAATTTAGCTAGGAGGCGTGAAAAGAAAAGCCAAAAGAATCAAATATGGGGAAAGATGTTATAAAAAAAATTCAAGAAAGAGGATGTCCTGTTATACCCCTGCAATGATCTCTTTAATTGGAAGGCATGTCTTTAAAAATATAGATGGATCAAGCAGAAAATAGTCACATAGCAAAATGACACTTTAAAATAATACATTTGGTTTAAATTAGTTTCACAATTTTTTGTTTGTTTGGTTTTGTATGGAAGATAACAGTGTTGAGGGGGAGCTCCAATCTAAAGATTTGACACCTAAGAATAACAATTATTTCATCTAGTTACTCAAAGGCATTCATTTCCTTCCCATATCCCTCCAATTTATATCCTATGAACAACTTCAACTCTTCTAAATAAACATTTCTACCCCCAAAAGTCTGTTTAATATAAATATTCCAAACTCATGCTTTATTTTTCAGCTATTTGAGAAGTTGGGGGAGAGAATAAAATTTTATCTCAAAGAGTCATCCAATTAGACAATATCTAAGTATCCACTGCATGCAAACCATTCTATTAAGTTTGTGTAGGATATGCCAATTTTATAAATAGCCTCTCCATGCAAACTATAATACAAAAGAGAACTACAGAGACATAGCTAATAAAATATAGAAAATGGTATATTCATAGAGAAGTTTATAGGATACTAAATGATTGTGAAACTTAATGGAAACAGAACTATTTGCCTAGTAGAATTAAAAGAGACTTTAGGAAGGGGACTATTTTGCTGTTGTTAGCATTCCTCCTTGTGAGTTTTAGCAAACTATAATGTGATTACTTTAGCAAATAACAACTCCCACCCAAAGTCACTACAACTTGTGTTGGACAATATACGTATATACTATGGGCCCAGTGCATGAATTCGTGCACCTTGAAAGGAACGGTGGGCCACGAGGCTGTGGTAGGAACAGGGGCTGGTCTCGGCCCATCCTCCACACCCCTGCCTGGCCCCTCCCACCAC
>NW_005357764.1:3398868-3421634 GCF_000412655.1 Myotis brandtii | reverse complement strand
GGAGCAAAGAATTTTCAGTAACCACCAGAGGCTTGCCCCAATGACAGCAACTGGCACCCCGCCTTGGTCTGGTGCTCCTGCTCACCTGCTCTACCATCCCGCCGTGGCCAATGCCCACCATGTTCTGCACACGCCCCCTGGTAGTCAGCGCACTTCACAGCAACCAGTTCCGGTTGTTCCGCTGTTCGGTCTATTTGCATATTAGCCTTTTATTATATAGGGTGTGTTTTGTTTTATTGGTTAATCCTCACCCAAAGGATATTTTCCCACTGATTTTTAGAGAGAGTGGAAAGGAGGGGGAGAGACAGCGAGAGAGAAACATCCATGTGAGAGAGTGACATTGATTGGTGGCCTCCCACCCGAGCCCCAAGTGATTGAGTCTGCAATCGAGGCAAATACCCTTGACCAGAATAGAACCCAGGACCCTTCAGTCCGAGGGCTGACACTCTATCCACTGAGCAAACTGGCTAGGGAACAAAATATATTTTAAAATAATAAAAATGAAATATAGGCAGGATGGAAAACTGAAGTGTTACCTCACCAAATTCTAAAGCACTATTATGCAACACATTTCTGATATTTTCAGGTCACTGGAAAGAAACCTAGTGGCAGGCCTGGCTGGCAGAAGTCCAGTCTAGGACTAAACAATACCCTTGCTGAAGTAGTCACCATGAGCCTATGACAGACCCTAGTTCTGAACATGTGCTAAGCAGGGTCAGAACTGGGGGGTGTTTGTGTGCTCACTGGGCAGCCTGCATTTTAGGCCTTTTCCTGGTCTGAAGAAGAGGACTTTATTTTCTTCATGGAAAAATTAGATTATATACTGAAAATCACCTAAAAATGTCAAATTGCTTACGCAAGTTAAATACAAATCATAAAAATGAACGAGTAGACTACGTAAATCTTACCCACGGAGGTAAAGGGTGGAAGGGAATATTAGAGTTGTGGGGAAGCTGTGCTTAGGTTTTTCCTCACATTCTTTTTGTGGCAGTCAAGCCCTACTGTCCCAAACAGCCGAGTTCCATTTTGTTTTGGAGACCACTCTCCAAAAACCTGTGGCTCCACAACAGTATAGAAATAACATGGGGCTTGCAGTAAGGGGTCCTGAGTTCAAACTTCATCTCTACTCAGTTGTGGACCTTTGCACAAGTCTCTTAGCTCTCATGCTCCTTAGTTCTCTTATTATTCAAAAGGAGGAAGGTTGGCCAAGCAGTTTCTGTGGCCCCATCACGTGCTATCATTTTGGGGGTAACACAAGATTATAGGCAGAGCATTCCGGAATAACACCTAGCATAGCTGTGTGTGAAATCGATAGGAATAGAACTCAATAAGCACCTCTGGATCCTCTACAGGGGTGGGGAACCTTTTTGCTGCCGAGGGCCATTTGGATATTTGTAACTTCACTCTCGGGCCATACAAAATTATCAACTTAAAACTGAGCCTGCTATATTTAATCAAACATTTAATGAACTCACCCCTAATGCCTTGGCAGGGCCAGACCAAATGACTTCACAGGACTTATCAGGCCCGAGGGTTGGACTTTTCCCACCACTGCTCTAGGATACGATAAAGGACAGAAAACCATGATTAGGGATATTTAAAAGGAAGTGATGATTAGCAGAACCTCCAACAGAAGTAGCAGAAAAAGCGGGTTTGAGGAAGTATGGAGAAGTGAGGGCAAAAATTCCTGACTTTTTGTGTTGGTAGTTTCAGGACACGGTATGTCCAATTTTTGGTTTATTTTCCATGGTAGAAGCCAGTATGTGTTTGGGAACAATGAATTAATTAGTGCAACACAACTGAAAGCACATTGGGGAGATCTTAGTATAATATAAAGCAGCATGAACAAGGAAACTGTTTAGAATTAGGACAATACAGGCCCTGAACCAATGTGACAAGGGAGGGTACCCTGTGTGAACCAGACATTTCAGTTTACTAAGCTGGAATCTCACCAAACTGCAGACGCCGATGAATAGCTGTGATTAAATGATGATGGTAGGCCATAAATTTAGGAACATATTAACAAATTGGATCAAATGCCAGATGAGAAGTTCATCTTTCTCTGATCTTTTTATACTGTGGTGAAACAGAAGCCATAGCTGAGGTATCTTACACTTAACCAGCTTTTCTTTTAGGGACAGTCTTAGGTCCTCTGTGATCTCTACCCGTTTCTCAGAGGCACCCAAGAACAAAAGCTGTCCCAGGGAAGAGCCACATGCAGGGTGGACCTCAGTAAGCTCCACACAAGCAGCTACCTCATTTTACATGAAGAGCTTTAAAATCCCTGTAATCAGCCCGGCCGGTGTGGCTCCGTAGTTGAGCGTCGAAACTATGAACAGGATTTCACGGTTGGATTCCCGGTCTGGGCACATGCCTGGGTTGTGGGCTCAATACCCAGTGTGGGGAGTGCAGAGGCAGCCAATCAATGATTCTCTCTCATTATTATTGTTTCTATTTCTCTCTTCCTCTCCCTTCCTCTCTGAAATCTGTAAAATATATTTAAAAATAAAACAAAATCCCTGTCATCAGAATTGTCTTCGGAAAGGAACAGAAGAAGGGCCCCTGTCCTTCCTGGCTTTTTTTTTTTTTTTTTTGCCTGTTTGCTTTGCTTTTACAAGCATGAGACAGAGAGCTGAGAGCTACTACTAATTCTTCAATGAGTTTTCAAACATTGCTAAGGGAGTACTTTGCAAGCCAGTTAGTTCTAAATGTCAAATTTGTTGGCCAGCAACAATGCCCATCTTCCTTCAAAGTGAATTTATTCTTCCAAAATAACAAACACCAAGTTTACATATTAAAGGCAAACCCAAACAAGCATCACAAAAAGCAACCGATTTTGAAATAAATTTAATTGTTCTGAGGCATTTGCATCTGTTGACTCAGTAGTAGCAAAATAATGGACTTCTTCCAGATGAATGAGTTCCAGAAAGCAAGTTCCATTTACTGCATAGGCAGGGGAACATTGCACACAAAGTAAAGAAAAGAAGAAAAAGAAACTTGCCAACGGATGTATGCAAAGTAGAAGACATGGACCCCTGACTGTTCAAAATAAAAAATATTCCTCCGAGGCAGCTACTCAGAGAGGCACCTCCTTAAACTTAACACAAAGGCGCATCCAAAGAAGGGAAAGAAAACAGTGTTTCGCATGCTCCATGATTATTTGGTAACCTTTCCAGCCTTTTCTGTTCTCACGGTGAATGACTTTGGTTGGACTTAACTTTCTAGACCCTGAAAGTTATTCGGAAGAATTCTGGGAGCAGCCCTTGCCCTGGGGAACCCTGTCAGATTTAATTCTAGAGGAAGATTAAGGCATCTGCAGACTTAAACATCATATATTCACTGTGTAAAATGTGAAGGCAATGAGTAGCAGACAAGACTTTCATCTGTTTCCCAAATAAAGTAAAATTATTTGAACTGTTTTCTAAATTCTTAACATGTGTCATAGAAGTAGGTTTGCTCCTGAAACATGCCTAGAGCAAGTCAAGACCATTTCAAACCGCCTCCTTTATTCCAAACCCAAAACGGATGGCCGATGAAGAATTGGAGCAATAAATAGACCTCACCTCTAGTCATGGCTCAGCTACTGGATAATTGTGTGCAAATTCCTTAACCTCAATTTCTCCATGTAAAATGGACCTATACCTACGAGGTACATCTGCTGTGGGGACAGGAAATAATATGTATAAAACACCTGGCATGTTGTTGACAGAGTATGGGTAGCTAAAAATGATTGCTAATACGTTAATGATGAAAATATTTTAAATGTAAAATGGTCTCCAGCTCAAATGCCAAGACAATAGTGTTCTGCCTTCGTTAGCACATCTCTGTGTTAATTTGACAAGCCTCCCACAATTCCTCTTTCTTTTTTTATTCTAGAAAATTTATAGATTTATTTCTTATCTTTCATTTTATTTTATATTTTAAATAAATTTATTGGGGTAACATTGGTTAATAGGATCATATATGTTTCAAGTGTACATTTCTATGATATGTGATCTGTATGTTGTATTGTGAGTCCACCACCCCAAGTCAAACCATCTTCCATGACCATATATTAGGCCTCCTCTACCCCCTCAACCCCACCCTCCAACCCCTTCCCTCTGATAACCACCACACTGTTGTCTGTGCCCATGAGTTTCAGTTTTATATCCCACATGAGTGAAATATGGTTAACTTTTCATGACTGACTTATTTCACTTAACATGATGTTCTCAAGGTCTACCCATGTTATCACAAATGGCAGTATGTTGTCTTTTCTTCCAGCTGAGTAATATTCCATTGTATATATGTATCACATGGTCTTCATGCAATACTCTATTGTTGGACACTTTGGTTGTCTCCATGTCTTGGCCACTATGAATAATGCTGCAGTGAACATAGGGACACATACATCTTTGCGAATACATGTTTTTGAGTTTTTCAGTTACATATGAAGGAGAAGGATTGCTGGGTCATATGGTAATTTTTTGAGGAGCCGTCACACTGATTTCCATAGTGGCTATATCAGTCAACATTCCCACCAGCAGTGAATGAGAGTTCTTGTTTTTCCACAATCTCTCCAACACTTGTAATTCTTGTCTTGTTGATAACAGTCATTTTAACAGGTGTGAGGTGGTATCTCATTGTAGTTTTGATTTGCATTTCCCTAATACCTAGTAAAGTTGAACATCTTTTCACATATCTGATGGCCATTTATGTGTCTTCTTGGGAGAGGTGTCTGTTCTGGTCCTCTGCCCAGTTTTTAATTGGATTTTTTGTTTGGAGTTGAGTTTTATGAGTTCTTTATATATTTTGGATATTAAACCTTTGTCAGAGCTGTTTTTTGCAAATATCATCTCTCATTTGGTCAGTTGCCTTTTTGTTTTATTGTTGGTTTCTTTTGCGTGCAGAAGCTTTTTAAAAAATATATTTTTATTGATTTCAGAGAGGAAGGGAGGGGGGGCGAGAGCATAGAAACATCAACGATGAGAGAGAATCATTGGTTGACTGCCTCTGAGGCCACAACCCGGGCATGTGCCCTGACTGGGAATCAAACTGTGACCTCCTGCTTCATAGGTTGAAGCGCAACCACTGAGCCACTCCAGCCAGGTGATGTGCAGAAACTTTTTAGTTAGAGTCACATTTATTTATTTTTGCCTTTAATTCCCTTAATTCATGAAATGTTCTTTATGACCAAGGTCCATAAGTTCAGTACCTATATTTTTTCTATGTAATTTGTTTCAGATCTTATACTTATGTCTTTGAGCCATTTTGAATTAATTTTTCTACATGGGGACAAACTGTAAACTAGTTTCATTCTTTTGCATGTGGCTTTCCAATTTTCCCAGCACCATTTATTAAAACGGCTTTCTTTTTTCCATTGTGTGGTTTTGGCTTCTTTATCGAAAATTATCTGCCACATACACATGGTTTTATTTCTGGGCTCTCCATTCTGTTCCATTAATCCATATGTCTGCTTTTCTGCCAATACCATGCTATTTTGATTACCATAACCTTGTAGTATAATTTGAAGTCAGGTAGTATGATACCACCGGCTATGTTCTTTTTTCTCAGGATTTCTTTGGCTATTCAGGATCTTTTATAGTTCTATACAAATCTACTTATTTTTTTTTTCTGTTTCTTTTAAAAAATGACATTGGGGTTTTGATGGAGATTGCATTAAATTTGTATATTGCTTTAGGTAATATGGCCATTTTACTACCTGGTATGTTGATTCTTCCAATCCATGAACACGAAATATCTTTCATTTTGTTGTGTTTTTTTCCAGTCTCTTTTAATAATGCTTTGTAGTTTTCAGTATATAGGTCTTTCACATCCTTTGTTAAGTTTATTCCTAGGTATTTTATTTTTTGGTTGCAATTGCAAAATAATTTTTTTTCATTTATTTTTCTGAAGTTTCATTGTTAGTATACAGGAAAGCAGTAGATTATTTTGGTACATTGATTTTGTATCCTGCAACTTTACTGTATTTGATTATTCTAATAGTTTTTTTGTTGTCTTCACAGTTTTCGATATGCAGAATCATGTGATATGCAAAAAGTGACACTTTTCCATCTTCCTTCCCAATTTGTATGTCTTTTATTCCTTTCTCTTGTCTGATTGCTCTGTGTAGTACTTCCAGAACTATGTTGAATAAGAGTAATGAGAATGGCCATCCTTGTTTTGTTCCTGATTTTAGAGGAAAAGCTTTCAGTTTTTCACCACTGAGTATGATATTGGCTGAGGGTCTGTCTATATGACCTTTATTATGTTGAGTTACTTTCCTTCCATACCAATTTTATTGAGTGTTTTATTCATAAATTGATGATGTAACTTATCAGATGTTTTCTGTATCTGTTGATAAGATCATATGATTTTTATCTTTAGTTGCCTGCTGAGTGAATGAAATGAAGGAAAACTATAAATAAAATCTGACCAAATCTTTGGGATCATGTGATTAGAAAAATAAGGGTACATCTGAGAAGAAGTTGAGCAGAGGTGCTGTGTGTGACATGCTGATGTAGCCACAAGGGGAAGGCTGTGGGAGAGGATAAGAAAAGAGGGCAGCAAACACATGTGATAAAAACTCAAGTTTCAAGTATGTTAAATTTGAGAGGTTGAATAAACATTTTTATATGAATATTTCCATCAACAGATTTAACACTGAAGAAGATACAAAGAGAAAACAAGCCAAGAACTATAGATGATTCCATTATTAGTCTTTTTATACTTACAATAAAAGGCATTGTTAATCAACAAATGCAAAAATTTAATGTAATTTTTTGCCATCAGCTCTGAAAATGAAAAAAAAAGCTATAAATAGTAATGATTTATTGAGCTATGCTATCAATGACAAATATTAATTTATGGGATTATTTATAACATTTTTCTTTCAAAAACAGCACACTTTCTGTATTTTTTATAAGGAGTTATCTAAAGGAAACAATGATACCAGTAACAACAATTATTAATTACCGGACAGTAACTGTGGATGTTATTTAATAGTAGTTATGACATATAATGTCATAAGCTCATAATATTTTTTAAAACATTTCAGAAATAATATTTTATACAGTCTAAGACTTAAGCCTCCCCATAATTTCAGGTGGTTTCCTTTAAAGGAAATACTAGCAAACACATACTAGTACATAGTGTTTGCATGTAACAGGCATTATTCTATGTGTTTTTTGTGTATTGACTCATATGATTCTCTGAACAATTCTATAAAGAAGATATAACTATTGTTCCTAGTTTATATATGAGGGCACTGGGACACAGAGCAGTTAAGAATCTTGTCCTAGACCATAGCTGGTAGAATTTAAACCAGGATTTTACCCTTGATCCAAATCACTAAGCTGTACTACTCAATATAATAATGCTTGTTATAAATAAAGGCTGATACTCACTTTAGGAGAATGTGGTAGGCATGTAGAGTTAGTTTCTTTTTTATTTAAGTAGAAACCAGCTGTAAAACAAACAGATCAACTATGAAAGTCAACCTTCCATTTATCCTTTGCTCTTACACTGAGATCAATGAAGATTAATCTTTGGCTCCTTTTGAAGTTCCTTTTGCTTCTTCCAAAGAAAATTTTGAAATTTCCTTTTTTTTTCTTGCACAGTGCTACAGCCCAACTCTATCAAAGCTCTTTAAGCAAAAGAAAGAAAAATAGCCTAAAGATGGGAACCACATTAAATGAAATGCTAACAAGAGGGCAGCATATGTTAAATCAAACTGAACACTAAGCTGTCAGATGAATTGCTCAAGTTTTTTAGTTGTTGTTTTTTTCTAAGTTTCATTTCTGATGACCCAGAACTTTCTTTAACCAGCTGAGTCAGAGAGTTTGTTTAAGTGCCAAATCAATGCCATCAGATACTTTCTGGGTCAATGAATTACATCCAACTCAGAGAAGTTAAGATGTTCAGAGGAAAGAAATTACAGTATGAGGTTTTCAAGGCATGTCACATAAACCAAATCCTTAGATAGGGCATTAGAGACTTTCTTCTACCAGGGAAAGTATTAATAAGCACCAAATTCTAGGTAACATGAACTCTTGAGCTCAAAGAAAGAAAGAAAATCAACATCAACTCTCATCACCCTTCCAAATCATTCTATTGGCATCATTTTTCTCATATGTCATTTCTTGGTGTAGGTGACCGGTTGCCACAATGACAGCTCTGCAGGGAAGGGATGAAAGTGCTGCTACCATCACCGTGAATGAGCTCAAGCACTGAATACATCATCTCTTTAAAATGCCCGGGCCCCACTGGCACCCAGCTTGGAAAATTGAGTCCACTCCCACCACAGTGCTTCTGGCTGCTGCCGCTGCTGTGCTACTAATGTCATAATCAAACTATCCTTTGGAACGTGGAGGGAACATAGGGCTACTGCTAGGATACTTGTGCCTTCTCATTTTCTGCCCTAAGACATTATTTGAGCCCATGAAAATAGGTAAGATAGCTCTTCTAAGTAACAGCTGAAGAAACTCCCATGTCCCTTCTAATATTTCATCAGCATACACACACACAGAAAAGCCAAGGACTCAAGATGTTTCCCAGTTGTTCCGAACTCTTCTTTCCAAATCCAACACTGAGAAGTGAAAACTTCAGCTCACAAGGAAAAATCTATACTCTGTGACAATAACAAATATATTTAGACACTACAGCCACGTATTATAAACTATAGAATGGAAACCACGGTTTTATCTTTATAACACCTTTGCAGATTGTCATATCCATAGCTAAACTAAAAATGACCATTTTGACAAGGGGCAAATACTAAGACCTACTGGAAGAGAGGAGGGCATGTCAAAATTACAGAATGGTTTTTCAAACAGTATTATGCAACTTACATTTGAAATAATCATTGAGAATCTGCTCAAGATGAGGGTCAAAACACAGGCTGCACTTCACTTTCTTGTCATAAATCCCTACAAATCCCAGAATAGACAGACCCATAAGAGACACGCCCAATACTGGATTGGAGTGGCGGGGTAGTCCTCTGCCTCTGCACACACACTCGGGGTGAGGAAGAGAGAACATGCTCTCCCAACCACATCTCCAGACCCTACCTGCCCCTTTGGAACAGTCAATGCCACAGGTGGCTGATCACATTTAGTAAGAGCAGAAAGCCCCTACACCTAGAAAACAAACTACCGGTATGCTTTCCCCAGCAGCATGGTCATGAGTCTGGCTACAATAAAATGTTTCAGTAGTCACACAATATTAACAGCTGGTATTTATTAATACTAAATACTTCATTGTTCTCATAACACTAAAACTTAATGCTTACTGAGTGGTAGGGATGGAGTGTGTGCTAGATTGCCTTCCAAAAGCTTTGCATATCTTAATCATTTAAATCTCACAAAAACCCCTATCGGTTGGGGGCTCTAATTGTCTTTAATTTATAGATGTGGAAAGTGACACATAGAAATGTGAAGTCTTTAATCACATCCCAGGCTGTGGGGCTCTCTGGACCTCACACTCTTGACTACTTCACTAGACTTTTTCTTGAGCTAACAGGGAATCTCAATCACAAGGGTGAGCACACAGACATTTGAGGATAGCCAATGTCATGAAAAACAGACTAAACCGCTCAAGAATTTAGATCAAGTATAATTAATATCATCAGGGAAATAAGAGGCTGTAACATCCATAAGAAAGAATCAATTAGTTTCCAGAGAAATGAAAAAAATGATCATTGACATTTAAATCTTAATAGGTGAGCTGAGAGAGATTTGAAGATGGTGGTGCAGGTAAATGCCTGTACTCACCACCTCCCACAACCACATCAAATGGAAGGTCTACTACAAGAGAAGTAACGCAGAAAGCACACTGAGACTGGTAGGAGGCACAGAGGTGCGGAATGGGCTGGTCCGGCACCCACGTGTGCCGCTTTTTTAATCAGACATAAACAGATGGAAGAACATACCATGTTCATGGATTGGTAGACTCAACATCATTAAAATGTCCATACTACCCAAAGCAATATATAGATTCAATGCAATCCCCATTAAAATACCAACGGCACATTTCACAGACCTAGAACGAACTCTCCAAAAATTCATCTGGAATAAAAAAGACCCTGAATAGCTGCAGCAATCCTGAGAAAGAAGAACAAAGTAGGAGGGATCTCAATACCAGATAGCAAGCTGTATTACAAAGCCACTGTTCTCAAAACTGCCTGGTACTGGCACAAGAACAGACATATAGACCAATGGAATAGAATAGAGAACCTAGAAATTGACCCAAACCACTATGCTCAATTAATATTTGACAAAGGAGGCAAGAGCATACAATGGAGTCAAGACAGTCTCTTCAATAAATGGTGTTGGGAAAATTGGACAGATATCACCTTCCTCTGAACTTATAATGTTTATCATTATACTTCCAACTCAGCAGTTAATCATGGGATTGCTGTCCACTTCACCTCTTCTTCACTGTCTTTCATAGTTATCAAATTTTTTTTATTACTTATCATGGCCTTGCCTCTTCTAGCCTTTTCTAGTACTTAATGTTATGTGTTTATTGACTCGAGTCCATTTTACTCAGTCTTAGGTAGCTTTGAGAAAATGTAAGTGCTTCAGCTTTTCCATTTTCAAAATAGGGGTAGAGAGGAGCAATCAAAGCCTGTAGGTAGCAGCTGATTATACCATTTAAGTAGTATTAAAGCATAGAAATCCATGACTAAAGATATAGGCTCCACTAGAAGAGCCTGAAAAAAAAATCCCCAAGATTTTGTTCAGCATTTCTTGATTGGGCAGAAATCTCTGTTTTTGTTTTTACTAGAATTTCTGCTTATATTCTCTCAGAGCAGAGGAATCCATAAAATAAAAATTGTTATTATTGGTGGTGAACTGGTGTAAGTAGTGCCATGGGAACAAAGCTCTGCCACAAAATATTTCTTGATAATATTTTTATTAATGATAGCTCCAAAAAGGAAAATCTCCACAATGGCTATCATGTAAGAGTTAAAGACTTAGCAGGTGGAGAAGGTATCTGGTTCACTACGTAACCCCCCACTGTCTGTGGGAACTACATCCCCACATTGGGGTGAACTCATAGGAGTCGTGATTGAACTATGCAGCAGCTCACTACTCCTCACTACAGATTATTGCATGGGTTCTAGAGCCAAGCTTGACTAATCAGATTTATCTCTCCCTGCAAGAAGATTTGAGTGAGTCCAGTACCTCTGTCTATGTGCTACACCATGTGGAGTGGGAGCTGTGGGAGTGACCAACTATGGCAAGGTGGACTGAGAGTCCATGAGAAAAAGTAAAGAATGATACAAATACACCCAGAAAGGGAGAGTATTGCTCTTGGTTTACTCCAACCTAACCCTTTCAGTACATCCCATTTTTGTTTTCAAATCTTAATGGACACAGTGGTCACTCTACTCCCAAATTTGTCACTTCAGTGTATTCCATCTACTTCTACGTAACTTGTCAGTCCTCTGGCAACTCTAGACCTACATCCTACAAGCCTATTCACAACTTACCACAACTTGCTCTTCTCTCCTTAGCTTCTCCAAAATACCTCATCAGTTTTGCATTTCATTTTGATCTCTGTCCCCTGAATAGGCCTTAAATGTTACCTCTGTCTTTGCCCAGATGCTTCTCCCTTTCTTCAAATGCCTGATTCTGCCTTATCCCTCTAGGTAGTCAAGCTTGCCCTCCTCACAGAAAATGTCTCTGTCCCTCCCTGAAGGTATTTATGACATCCTATTTATGATAGCTTTCTAGATCATTCTTTTGGGTAATATTATTTACATACTTCTGGTGTGGGTCTTCTTCTCTGGTATGTAATAAGTTGGTTACAGTGTGAGCACTGTGGGCTACCACTGGCTCCCAATCAGTGGATTCATTAAAAAATGGGATTAGCAAAGTAAAGCAGGCTACAAAGAATCAAAACATAATAGAATCCTATAGATAGATGTATAGTCTCTAAAGAGAACTTTAATTTTTTTTTACAATTAAAGAACTTTAGTTTCTTTTTTATAATTAAATTACTGTTTTTGGTGATTTTTCAATTATGTTTCTTTTACTTTAGTTACTTATAGAAGCATCATATGAATATATATTTACCCTAAAAACAAATCCAACTTAAAAGAATTGCAAAGAATATAATATGAGGCCTCCCTTCCTGCAGCACCCACTGCCACTGCCACCCCCATTCACTCATCTCATCTCCACAGAGGTATCACTGTTCAGAGGTTACTATGCAGTGTTCCAAATCTTTTACTTAAAATTTATTTGTAAATATGAATATGTTTTAATTTTGTTAACAAAAACAAGACCATATTTTATAGTACTCTAAAACTTATTTTTTCTGTGTAAGTATAGATTATCTTTCTATAATACATATAAATATACCACATGCTTTGTAATAGCTGCATTAGTAGTCCAAAGATTATGTATATCACATAATGTTACTATCACCTTATTGATGGGCATAAGTAGCTATTGCAGTAATGCTACAGTGAAAAAAGATAAATAGATTGTGGTGAATTCATTTGTCAGCTGAGTTTGGTGACAGTACTACCAGTTGGTTTGCCCAAGACTTAATGAGTCTTGCTTGACTATATGGGTTTGTCAGTATTGAAAATGCATCTACTTAACAGGCCAAGTCCAATTCTCATTCTCCTTACAGTGAAGACAGGCTCTTATGGAGAATCTCATTCCAACTATGTGTGATTCCAGTGCCCACATTTATTTCATTTTATCAGGATTCCAGTTTTAAAACATAGTTTTAATCCTCACCTGAGAATATGTTTTTGTTGATTTTCAGAGAGGAGAGGAGAGAAGAAAGAGAGAAACATTGATGTGAGAGAGAGACATCGATCAGCTGCCTCCCACAAGCGTCCTAACTGGGGATTGAACCTTGATATGTGCCCTGACTGGGAATGGAACCCAACCTTTTGGTGTACGGGACGATGCTCCAACCAACTGAGCCAGCCAGGGCTAAAACATATTTTTTGTTCCTAAATGTTAGTGTTTACTAAATTTTCATTAAAGGGTAAAATTATATATGCTGCTAGCTATTATATAATATTCATTAAAATTATTTTTTAGAAATTGCTGGTATTTCAACAAAGCAGATGGTTAGATCAAGATTTCACAACATAACAATAAATTGATATTCGTTATGTAACATAGCACTATGCTTCCCTCTATTCGGCAGATGGTATCATTTAAAAATGCCCACTTTTAACTATAATGTATTGTTTGAAGATACCACAAATAAAATTTAAATTATTTTTCAAACAGGAAAATATAACAAATGGAAGCTAATTTGAATTAGTCTCACAAAATCTTTAACAAGAAATAATATAAGACAACTGACATACAACTGACAGCATTTACATAACCCTGGGAGGGAAAGCACAAGTTGAAGAGCAGCACTTAAGCAGGACCCTGCTAGAGTTGTATGTGTGGAATAGTTCAACAAAGTCCTACAATACCAAGAGGCTTAGGAGTAATATTTTGGTTCTTATGTTCAAATATTAGGAAGACACCGCTTACACATCATAGCCACCAAAGGTTCTTTTAGGTGCCTTTGAAGGGTTGAAGAAACAGTCTTCAGATACAGGGTCTACTTTAAACTCCCCTGACAAGGCATCAAATAAATACAAACCATAGAGGAATTCTGCTATCCAACCAAGAGAGCAACACGATGAACAGTTTGTTAACTCACTTGGCTGGCTTCACAGAACAGAATAACTTTATTTCCTCCCATCTGTGAACTGCTAAGAAGAGGCACAGTTATTGACAATCTCAATTAAGGACATGGGAAGATATGTAGGAAATGTTTTATCATTGATTGATCGCTGGCTGGGGAAGAGAAACACTCCATTATGCACTAATTAATGAGTTCATCAAACAGCATTTTATCACCATGTTTACAAAGCACATCTTAGTGGAGTTTACCCTCAAGCTTATCCTGTGACTACAGTATTTTGATAGCTTCTCTTTCAATTAAAATATATATATATTCAGCTTCAAATAAAACATCTTGAAGGTTTTTCCCAGACGTCTGGTTAGACTTCCTAATGTTGATGAGCTGCTACATGGTGGCCTTTGGCTTAGGACAACATTTAAGGGAACATCTGAGAATGATTTCTTGTTCTTGTTCAAGGTCTGGGCCCGCTATCTGTAGGCAAAGAGTAAGGGGACACAGCTTTAACAAATTATTTTCTTTCATAAGAGAAGCCTTGTAAGACGTAAGCATGTTCCCAGCTGACGGAAAGAGAAACTCCAGTTGCTTTTCATGAGAAAATTTTATAAAATATGTTCTTGGAGTGATAATTTCTTCCCAACCATGAAAACCAAAGCTCTCAACTCTGGGCAAATGAATAACATACTTGATCTTTTACTTAGAAACGCTACATCCCGTTCTAAAATGAGAGTTTGGGATGTATAAACCTATCTAATGATGTAGGCCACATTATAAATGTTGTAAATTATGTAGGTGCTATCCCATCTCTTTTCCTGCAACTATGGTAAAGGGGAAAAACTAGGGCTGAAAAGTGGGTTTCATGTACAAGTCATATTTTAGCATCTATCCTCATCATCTCATTCACAAGTGGAAGAAGATGGGAAAAGAGAACTTATAGAATAGGTAAACAACAAGAGCAAAGAAGAAGAAAAAGAAAAATAGAATAGTAGAAGAAAGCATGGAAGGAAAACAAAGAAGGAAGGGAGGGAGGAAGGGAGGAAGGGAGGGAGGGAGGGAGGAAGGGAGGAAGGGAGGAAGGGAGGAAGGAGAAATGTGCCAGGGTAATGTGCCTATATCTGAACTTGGTGTGGTTCCTAACTGAAGACAGGAACCTTCATAGACCTTCAAAGACCTGGCTCTGTCCACCCACTTCCACCATTACCTCAACCTGTGCTCCATACATTTGAGGGGACACAAAAAGAGAAGAAAGGCATCTGCTGAAATAATCATGCACAGAGTGGTCATTTTTCAGACACACACATTGAAAATTACAAACTGTAAGATAAAATAAGGACAAGAAATTATAAAGTACATAAAAATATTCATGGGGGAGTGGGAGTATATTTCAGGAAGTAGCTATATATTTCACTTTAAATTTTTTTCCTTTATATTTTTTTCTTAATTTCCTTCTTTTTAAAGCCACACATTTGCAAAGGAGATAAGGTTATACTTACTTTTACTTACAAAAGAAACAAAAAGAATGGATACTACTAAGATTTTCAAGTTAAAACAAAACAAAATTATAAAAAACACCTGACAATATACTCTGTTCAGTAATTACAGAAAGTAAAATGTTATAATAAAAATTGAATTTATAAAAGTAGTTAAAACATATAGGCATATGCAATGCAATGGCATCATTCTATTTGATCTAATTAGATAATGGAAAAAGAAACAAGTGATGAAAATGTAAAGTACTGGTCTTTATTTCCTGGTTTCTGCAGTCCAGATGAAATTAATATTACTGTTACAATGAATGGCATTAGTGAGAATTCAGTACATTGCTTTTGAGGCTTTTTAGAATATATTAGGTAAGAAGTTTTTTTTAACTTTGTCTCAGCTAGTAAATTGTACCCAACAGGAATTTTCCTGTTATATTGAGGTGATACCTGATACAGAAAACACCTAGATGATGAATAAGACAACATGATGGTTTGCAGGTGGCCAATGTATTGCCATCTCAAATACGTTGGAAAACACTTTTTCCCTATAATGTGGCATTTAACTTGTAATTGGTCAGGGTGTATTTATAAGATCGGTGTGGATGGGAGCCCCTGACTGATGTAGAAATCCGCACTCAGAACTCAAATGGTACTTTATACATAGTCATGTTTGTTGGATGATTGAGTCAGTACTTTTCCTAAAAGTAGTTAAATCTTAAGAGAGAAATAAGATAAAAGGTGAGGTGTGCTAAAGTCATTTCAATGCCTTCTTGAATATGAGCACAAGTTATACAGGTCAAAGACAAAGTTTAAAATATTTTATCTTGCCTTTATACCAGCCCAAGGATTTTGTAGGACCAGATCTTAACAACTTCTCAAATAATTTAAAATTTGAGTTTTTTAAATTGTATTTATGGAATATATGCACAAAAAGTCTGATTTTCTAGACAGACCTTTTAACAGTAAATTTAAAAAACTGAAATTTTGATTTCATGCAGAGATCTCTGTGAAAATTATTTATTGATGCTTATATCTTCATTCATTTGAGAGGTCCACCCTGACACCCTTCCCCAAGTTTAGGTTCCCTATTCTTCCAATGTAAATGGTTCGAGTATTGTAATTGTCAATTGATTGCATCTTTTACTAGATGGTAAATTCATTCAAGTCAGGAAATATGTATTATTTAATACTGTGTCTGCAGGTACAGCTTCAGTCAGCTTAGTTGTTCAACAGATATTTGGGATAATCACAAGGTCAACTCTATTAGCCTACAAGTTTAAGGTCATGATGAAAATGTCAAGCTTTGAAACACCTTATTTACTAGCTAGGTGTTGTTGTTGTTGTTTTTTCCATGAGGACATCCCTCTCAGCATCTCCTCAAACTTCAACCATGTATTTTAGCATACACTAAAAGAACAGCCTAACATACATGGTATGTGATTATTAACCAGTTTAATTTTTGTCACGGATAAAGCAGCTCACCTTCATTTCTATGCTACACTGCTTTCTAACATTCAAAAAGATTGGAAAGCAAGAGATCTAAGTTCCAAATGTCACATCATTTCTACTTAAATGTAATGTGATAATAACAAAGTGGCCTCCCTGAGCCTGTGCTTTCTTCCCTTTAATGAGGTAATTTTAAAGACATGAGTCATAATACTTGTTTCCCACTCTCCGGCTTTATAGCCCTCGATAGAATGGAGACTGTTGCTTACCAAATGGGCAGAAAAGTACACTGAAGTCACAATAAATAAGACAAGGGTGACAAAAGCCTGGTGCAGCTAGATACTCAATGAACGTTCATTCCCTTCACTCCTTGCCCTGCCACCGAGCACTGAGAATCTTCCGCAGCGGTCAGGTTTGAAGCATACACACCCTGGCAGGGTTGGGAATCTTTATCCACCCTGAGGATACACAGGGTGTTTCTATTTACTGACATAAGAGTGACACATTTTCTATCTTAGAAGACTCACCAGATTTTGCAGGACCCAGACTGAGGCAAATCAAAGGAGGAATGCCCAAGGCTTCTACTCCCTTAGCCAGAGCAGTAGTTCCAAGGCCTTGGCATCACCATATGTTCCCATGGAGAGCACCAAAGCTTCTATAGCAGATGCATTTTCAGGCACACGGAACTGACCCATCTTCCTTTCACTCTGATGCTCTCGAGACTAATTGCATCTTACCCACATCCCTGGGCACCAGCAAAAAGCAAACCTCACAATCATATCACTCATTATCACTCGCTTTCATCCCCAGTTTGTTACTTGCACCTTTTCTAGTTCTTCACTACTCTACGCCCTTCTAAACACTTCAATGTGTCCTCTCACACCCCACATCTATGCTGGCTAAACTCATGCTCTTCTTTAAATATTTCCTTCATTTTCCATACCCAGATTTGAATGTACCCTGAGATTTGAATGGTTTTCTTTTTTTTTTTAACCAGCCCTCCTTAGTGAGTGCTTTTTAACTTTCTTTTATGATCTATCCATGTGCCTTGGTGCCAAGTTGAGATGAGAGTTCTTTACCTATTTTCCCATTTGCAATTCTTTTAGTCCCATTAAAAACCTGAATCCCTTATGCCACACAAATGCTTCATCCGCCAAATCGTCTCGCTAGGGTCATTTATCGAACTCAGGTCATTCATTGACAGCATTGGTATCTTCTCTGTCATCATTCTGAGTGACATCAATATCCTATAAATGACCCTCCAGTACTCTGATGTCTGTATGCCTTGACGTAATCACCTCCAATAAACTTTTCCTATTCCCCTCCTCAACCTCCTATTCCCATAATAATGCCGTAGTCCTAGTTTTCACCTGGAAAAATTCCAGCTCCTTCCTCTTGTGTATAGGTATCTCCCTCTGACTACATCCTCTTATCCTTTTCATTTACTCAAATACATAATTCATAAATGCGAGTTCATAATGTTTTTCAACGACCCTTCCACTTTTTCACTGCCCACCACCATCCTCTTAGCTTCCCTTATTTCCTTACCTGGATTTAATTCCATGGTTCATCATTATAGTCAATGCCTTGTAAATGTCTCCAGTGTCTTGGCCACCATAGAAAAATCCTCACCCAATTTCAACACAATTTTCTGCCATTATCTGCATCTGTGTCTGAGCATCTAATGTTGCTGGAAGAAATCCAACAGTGGGCTGACTGGTTCCACATTAGATTCACAAAAACAAACAGCACATGGCACTCAAAACTGTCAGGAAATTCTTTTATGCTTCCTAATAAGCTCAATTTCCTAGTCTCCGAGATGATTATTTAACACATTTTATTCTCCGCTGAACTGTCCCAATTCCTTCCCCTACTCATTCTTACCTAATAATTATACTTTTTACATTATTGAGAAAATAGAAGTTATCACACGAGGATTCCCCCATCTTCCCATCATTGAATCTACAAATCGGCCTGCACTTGAACCCATCCTCTCTGTCTTCCCTCCTGTCACCAGGGAGGAGGCTTTCCTTATTTACTAAAGGCCAATTTCTCCCCTTGTGCTCTGGATCCCACCTCCTCTTGTCTCCTCTGGGATTTCGCTCTTGCAAGATATTATCTTTGCCTTGTATCATGAATTCTTCCTTTCTATTAGGTCATTCTAATCAGTGTGTGAAAACATGGTTTAAGAATTTTATATCTTTAAAAAACATATATATCTTTTAACCTCATATTCTCTCTAGCAACCATTTTTCTTCTCCCTGTTATAAAGCAAAAGATTTCACTTTCTTCCTGTCCTCTTTTTCTCCTACCAATCATGCTTCAGTAGAATCCAATCGGATGTCTGTCTACCATGCTTCAGAAACTTCTCACCTACAAACCCCCATGCTGCTAAATTCAATGATGTCTCTAGCTTAATTTTTTAGCAAAAGCTGACATAGCTAACCTTCTCTAGCCTTCCTGAAACAATCTATTCTGCTGGTCTCATAATACTACACTCTACTGGTTTTTATCCTATTTTCTTGGTGACTCCTTGATCCTATTTTTTTGTTCTTTTTCTTTACTTGACCTCCAAACAATGAAATTCATTAATAGAGTCATTTCAGGTTTTCTCAATTTATGTTGTCTTCTTACAATAAACTTACAACCCTGAGCCCTTAATTGCCACTTGTAAACACTGAAGATTTTATACACACACACACACACACACACACATACATACACACAATTTGAAGATATGTACTTCCAACTCTCTAAGCTATAGACTCAATTCAGCTTTGTACTTGACATGTCTAACATGAATTTCAATGTCGGCATGGCCAAATCTAAGTCCTGATTCCCACCTTGATACTGCCTCCCCAGTCTAGTCTCCCTAATCTCCACCACCTCAATAAATAACATCACCATTCACTCAGTTCACTGAAATAATAAAAAAAATAAAGATAGCCTTGATTATTCCTTTTCCTTTTCCTCAATCAGCAAGTCTTACTAGTTCTGTCTCTCAAATTTATCAGTAAGCCATCAATTTTTATTTCTTCTTACTGCTAACACCCTCTTCTGCAAGCATCTTGGTAGTCTAACTGGTCTAGCTTCTACCTTTGTCCCCCTCTTCTAATTCTCCAGAGAAAGCCCGAGAGGTCTCTTAAAGATGGTAATTAGATTACATAGCTTCCCTGCTTTTTAAAAAAAAAAGCTATTCATATGGGAGTATTGTAACTTCTTACAATAAAACTCTCACATTTGTCTATAAGACCATGTGAGATGTGGGCACTCTCTACCCTTTGGCTTCAGCTCCAACACTCTCAGTATTGCTTGGTGGGGCACCTTGAGCCTGACCTTCTTGCCTTCCCTCAAACATGGGGACCATCACCCCTCGTCATGGCAGGTTCCTTACTAGATAATTTACTTAAAGTAGCCTCGTGTGATAACTTCTATTACTTTCTATCACATCACAACATTAGCTCCCTTCACTGCATTTTCAAGATGTATACTTGTCTGTTTTCCTGTTTATCTGACTCCCCCATAAGGCCTTAAGTTTCCTAAAGGTGGAAATCTCCTCTTCCATTTACCTCAACGTTCCCAGCACTTAGCACAGTGAAGAACATTGAGTATACACTCAATAAATATTTGCTTAATGAACAAAATGAATGAAGAAATGTATGAGAACACACCAAATTCCTGTTCAAAGTCTTCATTTGTGAACACTCATTTGTTACAGAACCACAGAGCTGATATTAGAGGCCTTGCATGGTGAAATGGTGTTTTTCAACATAACAATACACTGATCTTAAATCTAGAACTAAACTGTAATTAAGTCCAGAAGCCAACATTTTTCAGTAAATAAGTTTTAAAGACTGCTTCCTTGATCTTGAGCAAAATGATAAATATCATAAAACTTGTGTACAGATCAGGTGCTTTCCCAAGGATTTCTTAAACTAGTTCTGCTACATGACAATAAGTGAATAACCACCATTATGTGTGACTTGCTTCCAAATTAGAAGGCAAATCCCTGCGCAGTAGTACTGCAAAGGATAATTATACTGTCCATGCCCCTCATTTAGCACTGTAGATGGGTCATGCTCTAACACTTGATTTAGGGACGGTGTATGCATTATTCCTGTCTGCCTAGACAAATAACGTAACCAAAACTATGCAGGCAAGATTGTGAAATAGGGAAAATAGCTCAAGTAGCCTGCTACTTATCTCCAAATCTAGGTCCTCTCCTCTCCAGACATCCGAATCCATGCAAACCCTCCTTTTATCCCTTATCCCTTTATACTAGTAAGTGAAGGCCTGGGGCTGGGGGAAGGGGAGTGGGCTAGAAGGGATCAATGGGGGAAAAATGGGGACATTTTTAATACTTTCAACATTTTTTAAAAAGTAAAAAATTTATATTCAGGAAAAGATCTGATAGATCATCAACCTGGTGTTATAAATTATAGTATAGCAAAATAGGTGACTTCCTATTTGAACATAATCTGAACTTTTAACAATAAGGTTCCAATTTAGCAGAACAAACAAAACTAACTAAAAACACACCAAGCAAACAAAAAGTCAACTCTAACATGGGAGATTTTTGCATTTCTGACCTAGTTAGCGGAGGAAGTCTTGAAGACAAGAGGGCTGCTTGTTCAGATAAAACCTCTGTCAAGATTGAGAAAAAAAAAATCTCAGCTTGTTTACTAGGTCAGCAATAGTTTTACGTAACTTTCGTGATTTTAGGATAAACTACCTGAGGTCAGGTACTTAACTCCCAATGATCAAAGTTGGCGATGCCAGTTCTTGATGTTGAATTCTGTAAGTTGCTATCATGAGCCTGCTGAGGAAGCAAAAAATCAAACTACTTTTCTGAACATATTTTTTTGTTTCTACTAATGAGGTTTAGGTAATATGTGCCTTTGTGATGAGCAAAAATTCCTCTAGGGTCCTCCACACAAGAAACAGAATAATGAGTTCATGTTCATTTGCTATCTGAAGAGTGAGGGAAATTAAACACAGCAACGCACCACTTTGCCCATAACTCTGTCTGGCAATTGGTTAACTATTATATATTTCCCTACGTGATAAGCAAGTAATTGATTTTTAAAAATTCAAAACAAAATCTCATAGAGAACCTTTACCAAACATAGGACACAAACACTATATATATAAAAAACACAGAAGTAAATATTGAAAACCTGTCTCATATGTGCAGGATGCTGATCAAACAAAATGATGAACTTGACTGGTTAAAACCAGGAGACAAATATAATTGGTACTACGATGAGAATTTAGCATTTTAAAATTGTAATAATTCAAAATAGAGTGCATGAATATTTATTTTGCCTTCATCTAATTAAAGATTTGCCTGAATAATTACTGTCTGAGGGGAAATGCCTATTAGCTAGATGCATTTACAATACATTTATATGCAAATTAAAATCTAGGAGGTAGTAGTGATATCTGGTAACAGAGGAGATTGTTGATTCTTAATTCCAAGCTTCCTTAAAATTTCTTAGAAAGCTTTCATCACTTCTACCACTGTTACCCTTTTTGTGCTCTTCCCAACGTATAATTTATAAAGACACAGGCATCCCTAAAAGATGTAAGAAATACTTTTACATTTCTTAAAATTTAGAACACAATGATTATGCATTTACTCTCCATTATTATTTATTTATGTCTATATTAAGTATTATTTTATAACTTTCAAAATAAGCAAAATTAAAAAAAAATGTATCAAAAGAGAAAAATTTAATGACCCTACATCAGTATTTTAAAGTCACTATCTGTGCCTTTCTCTTTCATTGAACCTCATCTTTACAGAATTAGGATATATTTTTGATGAAAACACGATTTTTATTATTTTATAAGTTTACTAAAAAATTTTAATTTATTATTATTATTCTCCAGTTTAGTACAATGACCAGAGCTTAAGTCACAAAAGCCTTTCTAGTCACTTCTGGCATCTCTTACATTTGATACTAGTAATGCAATAGTCTACTTAAAGAAATGTAGCATTTCTGAAGTCTAACTTCAGCTTATCTTGTGTTAGGTGCAGATGTCTTATTAGGGAGCACTTTTGAGGAAAAGGGAGCGAGATAAGCAGATAGAGCAGAAGGAGCTAAGCTCAGCATGGCCTAAGGGTCCACCTTCTATATCCTCTTATTATTTGGCCATTGTGTGGGGAAGGGAAGCCTACCTCTGTGG
>NW_005357764.1:3380188-3398733 GCF_000412655.1 Myotis brandtii | reverse complement strand
AATTCAACTCCTGTTGGAGACAGGTTGAGCTGTTAGCAGTCAAGACTTAGAGAAGCTTCCTGAAGGACTCACAGAGAGTACAGGTGGGGATCTGAGCCACACCCCAACAGCTGAGACAGCTAGGGTCTTCCTTAGCACTGTATCTGTTCATTAGTACTAATTTGCTTCTGTTAAAGAAATAGCCAAACAATTTCTCTGCATGATTTTACTAAATATTATTTCTCTTCTGAATATAAAATGACCACTTTGTGTATTTAATCATATAGGTGCCCCCCCAAAGCGATCTGTATGGAGTACACACATAGGAAGAGCCTTGAAATAACCACTTTTTCTTTTTCCTCAAGAAATACTGTCAGCAGGGGTTGAAAATTGCTCATTTAGGTGTTTGATGTAAGAATCACTTTTCCTGAAACCTAACCATTTGCTCATTTTGAGTGCCTATGAAGTTTCAAATTATTTGCCTTTCTAATTTCCATCATCATAGCTGCACAATATGATTTACAGCTTTCCATGCTATTATACTGAAAATATTAGGGCCATAAAGGATTTATCATAAATCACTGGGTAAATTCTCTGCTGGTCTGAGACTTTCCCATCTCCTCAAAATTGAATATGGGCAAAGAAAGGCAGTTTTCACAATGCTAACCTTTTCATAGTCTCAAATGCATAAGATTACATGTCTGAACAATTTGGGGAGCAAACTTTAGAATGAATATCTTGTTACACAATACAGAAATTGGTACTCTGGAGGCTGATGACAATCTAATCCTGACAGTGGGACAAAGAGAGCTTCCCTGTGACTTGATTTCACAGGGTACCCTCTAAATGCAAGATAATCACTCAATATTTCCATGAAAATGGCTGTTGATTGGGAGGTGAAAATTCAATTTATTTTGAAAGCAGCTTTATCTCAGATTCAATGGAAAGACATCTAAAGGCCTGGATGAGAGCTCAGGTGCCTGGGCTCCCAAGTATGTACTTAGCAATAATCAGTGGTGCAGTCTACAGAGCATGAAAATCCAGACTAAAGGTTTATAATCACACTTCACTTTTCACATGAATGAAATGGATTCATTTCACCTTAGCCAGTGTCAGTGTCAAAATGTAAACAACTTAGACTAACATTTCAAAGGAGGACCCTGGACAATTAAGTATCATAAAGAGATTGGGACACCAGAAAAGTTCTTACAGGTCACATCCCCTTGCCACAACTGCTGTTTAGGGAAAAAAATGTTTATACCAAGAGGAAAAAATCCAAATCCCAGACAATGACTGCAACAAAATTCCAGTACATGAAACAATCCTGTACAATTTTTCAGCATTCAACAAAATAACTTCAGGAATATTATGAAAACAATTACAAAGCTGTCATCCTCCCCCATACCCTCCTCACACACACCCACACACATCAATCTAGCACCTATTTTTATTCTGTGAACTGTCCTGTTACTAGAATTCTATCCTGGCAGATACTCTAAGTAACTCTAATGTCCTATAAAGAAAATCTTGTTCTTGGTGAATCGTTAAAGGTAAATCAAAACCAGAACAGCATTTTGAAAATATTATAACTCTAAACTCTCAAATTTTCAATGTTTTTTCTTCTATCTCTAATACTTTATATGAATCGTTATGTTGTAAAAACATCCATCAAAAGAGTTGGCATTTCTTTCACTGGTGCTTCTGTTTCTTTGAAAAAGTGTAGTAGGTGGAAAAGCAGAAAAGACTGGGAAGTAGAGATAATCAAGTCACTTTGCCTGCCTCTCCTTTCCTAATAACGTTCCTTATCATTCTACTTAAAAAGAAACGTTCACTCTTGACCACAGTAATGGGGCACATACCGAATAGCACAGTGCAGATCAACATGCCCTGCTCAGCCTGCAGCAGGTTCACTGTCTCTGTGGCAGATGTAGAGGGACGGGGTCATTTGGCAAAGGAACAAATGGCCTAACAATGAACTGTGGAGAAGAAGGTAGTCCCCACAAAAGAATGAGCTGATTTTACAGCATCACTGAGGTTTTGATGTATTTCAGTCTTTCCCAATCTCTGCATGCAGACTATGAATCTATGCATGCAAAATCTCTACATTATTTGCTCTTTTTCGTTAAATACAAATTCATAATCACATATAACAGAAAGCTTGTCAAGCCATTTTTAAGTCATAATTATGACCAAGGATAGTATAGTCATCCTGTAAATTCGGTATACTTTCAAGTTTATTGACAATTGGCTATATTATTACTAGAAGGTAATAGACCAATACTGCCCTGTAATCAAAATCTCTACATTATTTGCTCTTTTTCGTTAAATACAAATTCATAATCACATATAACAGAAAGCTTGTCAAGCCATTTTTAAGTCATAATTATGACCAAGGATAGTATAGTCATCCTGTAAATTCGGTATACTTTCAAGTTTATTGACAATTGGCTATATTATTACTAGAAGGTAATAGACCAATACTGCCTTGTAACTTTCCAAGGAGATAACTAAAATGACGTGCCTTTTTCACTATCACTGAATTCTGTTCAGGGACAAATGTTCTGGAGAGGAAAGGAAAGAATAATTACATGATATTAATACTCTGCCTTTTTCCTAGGCAGAAGTATCTAACGTGATTTTTTACAGATAAATACAGCAAATGTAAATTTCAGCAACTCCCTCTGCAGCAGAAATTAACCTATGGCAACAGGTATCATTTTAGGTCAGCAGCACTACATATCACAGAAGCTAATGAAAGATCCAAGCTCAGGTTAATAATATTTATCTCACTTACATCCTCTCACAGCCATGTTTTAAGTTAAATAAGCAACACAAATTAAGGGTCAAGAGGATAAATGATTCTAAAAATAAATATCTCATTACCAATACTAATGACCCTTGGATTAAAAAACAATCTACATTCTTTTCTTTAAGCATGATCAAATGACTGCCTTACCCGCAGGTAGAATTTGAACCACTTAACTACTTAAGCCCCAAGGGGCAGGTTCTCTCTCCCAGTGGGTCAGGCTCTGGGATACTGACTGCTGCCTACTATGAACCCAGCACTGTGCTGGGCACTTTCAGGAATGATCACCTTTCCCTTTTCATTAAAAAAATTTAAATAATGAGAATGAATCATGTTGGTAATAAAGAATTCAAACAAAATAGGAGATTATGAAGTGAGAAAGGAAAAGTCCCTTCTCTAGCTCATTTTTTAAAGGTAGCCACTATTAAGGTTTTATTGTGTGTAATATCATAAAAGTGGAATTGCTAGGGCAAAGAACATGCAACTGCCTTTGCCTCCTCTCCCCAGAATTCAGTGATAGTGAAAAAGGCACATCTTTTTAGTTATCTCCTTGGAAAGTTACAAGGCAGCATTGGTCTATTACCTTCTGTCTTTCTTGCTGATTTAAAAGCTTTTAAAAAAATTTTTTTAAAGAAATTGAGCCTTTCGCTATTCTATGTTTAAATAATGTTTCTAATTTGCCTTTTTCTTTCAATTTCACCAAATCTACCAGCCTCTGCCCTGTGGGCACAACACAACTCAGATTCTGCACCTTCCCTGGCAGAAGCAGGTGAGGTGGGAGGAGTGTAGGACTCCAAGGTCTGAGTTCTTAACAGCCTCCTCACATTGTTTTCAACTTTTTCAGCAATCCTTTGGCAGTTTAACAAGGAACATGATTTTAAGCAACAAACAAGATAACGTCATGTTTACAAAAGAAAGCATCTGCATATTTTTGCTTTTGTTGCTTGTGCTTTAGGTGTTGTTTTTATTTCAGGTCTTAGATTTAAGTCTTTAATCCATTTCGAGTTAATTTTTGTTAGTCCTGTAAGATATGGGTCTAGTTTCATCCTTTTGCATGTAAATATCCAATTTTCCCAGCACCACTGAGCGAAGTGACTCTCTTTTCTGCATTCAGTATTCTTGGCTGTTGTCATTTTTTTTATTTGACAATAAGGGGGAAAGGTCAGTGCCCCTGACTAAATAGTCAGGTATTGCAGGTTTTAAATTTTTTTTGTGGCACTCCAGTTGAAAAACCACTGGTCTACATGTCTGTTTTTATAGTAGTACCATGCTGTTTCGATTACTACAGCTTTCTAATGGATCTTAAAATCAGAAAGTGTAATGCCTCTTGCTCTGTTCTTTCCCAGGATTTCTTTGGCTATTTGGGGTCTTTTGTGACCACATTTAATTTGAGGATTATTTTTTCTACTCCTTTAAAAATGCCATTGGAATCTTCATAGGGCTTGCATTGAATCTATAAGTGGCTTTTTGCAGTATTGTCATTTTGACAATATTAATTCTGCAGAGCAAAGGAAACCATCAACAAAATTAAAAGACAACCTATGAATGGAAGAAAATATTTGCAAATTATGTATATGATAAGGGGTTATTATCCAAAATATGTAAGGAACTCAGACAACTCAACAGCAAAACAAACAAACAAACAAACAAAACACCCACCAAAACCTATCTAATTAAATGGACATTTTTTCCAAAGAAGATATTCAAATGGTCAACAGGTACATGAAAAGGTGCTCAACATCACTTACCATCAGAGAAATGCAAATCAAAACCACAGAAAGATGTCACCTCACACCTGTTAGAATGACTATTATCAGAAAGAAGAGAGATAACAAGTGTTGGTGAGGATGTGGAGAAAAGGGAGTCCTTGTACACTGTTGTTGGAAATGCAAGCTGGAGCCACGATGGAAAACTGTATAGCAGTTCCTCAAAAACTAGAACTTCCATCTGCTCCAGTAATCCCACTTCTGGGTGTACATCTAAAGGAAATGAAATCAGGATCTTGAAGAGATATCTACACTCCCATCTTCATTGCATCATATTTACAATAGCCCAGATACAGAAACAATCTAAGTGTCAGTAGATGATTGGACATATAAGATGATATTATTCATTCATAAAAAGAAGGACATTTTGTCATTTGTGATAACATGAATGAACTGTGAGCACATTACTTTAAGTGAAATAAGTCAGACAGAGAAAGACAAATGCTATATGATCTGACTTACATGCAGAATCTAAAAGACCTAACTCATAGGAACAGAGAACAGATTGGTGGCTGCCAGAGAGGATGGTGGCAGGTGGAGGAAATGGGTAAAAGTATTCAAAAGGTATAAACTTCTTATAAGTTCGAGGTGGGGATTAAATGCAGAGCACGGAGACTATAGTTAACAATACTGTATTATATATTTGAAAGTGGCTAAGAGAGTAGATATTAAAAGTTCTCATCACAAGAAAAAAAATATGACTGTGAGGTGATGGATATTATTATGTAAACTTACTGTAGTAATCATTTTGCAATATACCATAGACATACATATTTGATATACATATATCAAATAATTATGCTGTACAACTTAGCTTATACAATTTTATATATACCAGTATACTAGAGGTACGGTGCATGAATTCGTGCACGGGTGGGGTCTGGCTGGCCCGCCCAGATGAGGGCTAATCAGACTGGCTGGCAGGGGAGGGGCTGTGGGAGGTTGGCCACTGACCTGGGGGCCCCTATGGGAAGTTGGCTGTAGGGAGGGGCTGCAGGAGGTTGGTGGGGGGGGAGTCAATTGGGGCCCTGATTAGGCCAATTGGCCACCACAGTGCATATCATAGAGACCGATTGTTTTGGCGTTCCAGTCGCTTGGCTTTTATATATATAGATATATCAATTATAGCTCAATGAAACTAGAAAAAATATACCAAAACAGCTAATATGTCATAAAGAACAAAGGAGAAAGTACCTATTTCAAAAGCAATATTACAGCATGTTAGATAGTTTTTAAATGTGGTGACCTGAGTAAGTTATGATATGTAAACAGAAATGAAAGAAATATATTAGGAAAATGGTATCTAGATAATTTAAGAATGCACACAAATTTTAAATTTTGTAATCTCAAGTAGACAAAATAAAAAGATACAGAAGCTACGATTACTGAGGGTCTGGGAAGGCTGTCTTTGCTCAGAATATTCCCTGAAGAGTGTATGTTTCACATTTATTATTTAATTCTCCATCAAGTCCTGGAGCTAGTGCAAGAGAAGGGTGCATGAATTATTGCCATGTTACATTAGAGTGTGGGACAACACTGAATTGTTAAATCCATCTTCCTACATTGTGGTAAACAGCCAGTACATCTGGAACCAAAGCTGCTCTCTCCACTGGCCAGTATGGAGCAGAGTGAGTACATGTTGGCATGTGCAGCTTTTAAATTCAGCGATGCTCATGAACTACGTACTAAGCAACACTAAATGAACAGCTAAGTGAATGGCCAGCCTTGGGAAGGTGCTCTAGAATCACCCGGGTCATGCCAGTCTTCTGACCAACCATATACCTTGTTCTTAATTTCAATGTCATAGCAATTAGCTATACAGATTTTAAGGTATCATTTGCATTTAAATGAAAAGAAATTTAGCCAAAAGCATTTGTTTTCAGAGTGACTGAAGATCTGCTCTATCAGAATTCTGGCTCATTTTCTGCTTCCTGGATCATGAGGCATATGTGCCAAGTCACTCATTTCTACTCTCTTTCTCAGCATTACGTACAGCCTGAGGTCATTTACAGGCCTCATATTGCTTTACTTTAACTACAGCCAAGTTAGTTTGTTTTTCTTTCTCCTGTCTAGCAATATGACTAGTAAACACTAAGTGCATACATGATTATAATTGGATTGTAAATATCCACGTACTCTGTAAATAACTCCATCTTTTGTAAATAACTCCATCCTGTGTAAATAACTCCATCCTTTGGTTGCTCAACCGAAAGTCTTGAGGCAAGCTGAACAACTCTGGTTGTGTCATTCATGCCCACTGTCGATCTATCAGGAAATCCAATTAGCTCTATCCTCAACACATGTCCAGAAAATTGTCTCTTCTCCCCTGTCTCCTCCACTACTGTGGCTGATTCAGGTCACCATGATCATCTCTCAGTTGGATTATTGCCACAGCCTCCTACCTAATCTCTCTGCTTCTTCATTTGCTTTGATATAGTATATTTTCAATATATGTTAAAATGAAAGTCAGACCACTATCATTCCTATGATCAAAATACTTCTATGCATTCCCATCTCACTCAGCATAAAGTTCCTATAAAGACTTACAAGACCTTAACTACTATGTCCCTAGGACTTCTCTATCCTCATCTTCTCTGTGCACACCTCTGCCCACTCCATACTAGCTACTAACCATAGTGACCTCCCTGCTCCTTCTTTAACGTAACAAGCAAGTTCCTGCTTCAAGAGATTGCACTTAATGTTCTCCCTGTGTCCAATGTTCATTCTCTCGATATTTGTCTGACTCATTTCCTGACCTCCATCAAGTCTTTCCTCAAATGTTATTTTCTCAGTGACAACTTCCCAATTTAAAATTGCAACACACTGTTCATTCTCACCCCATCAGCATACTCTGTCCTGACATTCAGCTTCATTTTTCATCATAGCACTTACTACCAGGAGGTAGGCTAAATGCTTTTCTTGCTTATTTTTAATTGCTATCTCAGTTTTCTAGAATATGAGCTCAGTGAAATGAAGAGCTTTGTCTGTTTTGTATACACTTTGATCCACAGCCCCTAGAACTATGCCTACACCATACATATCTGTTGAATGGATACTTTCCTGGTTCTGAAAGGAAACCGATTAAATGTCAATCATGAGAATGGTGACAAATGCTCATAATAAAATGTTGCTAAAATTGTTAGCACTAAGATTTCTATTTGGGGAACTGAACCATTCTTTCAAAAATGTAAAGTTGTACCTCTTATAAATATGGAAGAGATGAATTCTGAATAACTTAGGAAGCTAATAATGACAGAGTCTCCCATAGCAGAATCATCCAAGATTAAGAACGCTAAAACCTATCAGAATATTCATTGTAAAAGGAAGTAAAATTTGCTTCCATGTCATTTATGTTCTTTGTAAGTAATAATAGCAAACAAAGCAAAAACAGATCTCAATATCTGCCTTATTCTATAACATACAAGCTAAAACTAGCCACAATTAATGCATGTTCTATTCAAGTGATAAACACCAAAACAATCTGCAAACAGGCATCTGGGAGACCTTGTTGTAAAATGTATTTTTCTAAAGCAATAAATACATTTTTACATTTAAAACTGCCTTCCAAACATGCAGGGAATTGCAAGTTGGATTTCTTGAATTTGTTCTGAGATAATCATATTTACTCACTTGACCTATACTAACAGTAAGACCAGTAATTGATAAATATAATAAAACTCAAAAGTTTTAAGAGGGAAAAAAACACCTCATGGACATGAACAACAGTGTGGTGATTACAGGGGGAATGGTGGAGGGGTGGAGGAGATTACAGGGATTAACTGGTGATGGACGGAGACTTGACTTGGGGTGGTGAACAAACAGTGTACAGATGATGTGTTGTAGAACTGTGCACCTGAAATCTGTATAATTTTGTTAACCAGTGCAACCCCAATAAATTCAATAAAAAAGAAAAAAGTTTTATGGGGTAAAAATACAAAATACAAAATAATAATGTAAAAAACATTTTAAACCCTACCCTACCTTTGGGCAGCCTAGGAACAAAAACTCTGGGATCCTCAAACACCCAGGTTCCAGCCCCTCCACTTACCAGTGGGGTTCATGCCCCATCCATCTGTAAGGAGTAGTGTAAGGGTTACAATTTGATAGGATTTGCAAATAAAGCGCTTAGTAGTGTCTGCTGGAGCCGTGGTGGTTATTATAATTAATGAAAGTACATCAAAAGCATATAATTCTTCCATCATTCAATAAAATTCCACTTTATCACAAGATAAAGTTTCATGAGAAAGAATCAGTAATTGCACATCTGTGGGTCAGGGGGACCTCAACAGTATGTCCTCTTTCCACTAATGTCTGTGCTCTCTGGGTCTAAACTCTGGGAAGGGTGACAAACTACCTCAGGCAAGCAGAAGAAAGAATATATATATAGATATATCAATTATAGCTCAATGAAACTAGAAAAAATATACCAAAACAGCTAATATGTCATAAAGAACAAAGGAGAAAGTACCTATTTCAAAAGCAATATTACAGCATGTTAGATAGTTTTTAAATGTGGTGACCTGAGTAAGTTATGATATGTAAACAGAAATGAAAGAAATATATTAGGAAAATGGTATCTAGATAATTTAAGAATGCACACAAATTTTAAATTTTGTAATCTCAAGTAGACAAAATAAAAAGATACAGAAGCTACGATTACTGAGGGTCTGGGAAGGCTGTTTTTGCTCAGAATATTCCCTGAAGAGTGTATGTTTCACGTTTATTATTTAATTCTCCATCAAGTCCTGGAGCTAGTGCAAGAGAAGGGTGCATGAATTATTGCCATGTTACATTAGAGTGTGGGACAACACTGAATTGTTAAATCCATCTTCCTACATTGTGGTAAACAGCCAGTACATCTGGAACCAAAGCTGCTCTCTCCACTGGCCAGTATGGAGCAGAGTGAGTACATGTTGGCATGTGCAGCTTTTAAATTCAGCGATGCTCATGAACTACGTACTAAGCAACACTAAATGAACAGCTAAGTGAATGGCCAGCCTTGGGAAGGTGCTCTAGAATCACCCGGGTCATGCCAGTCTTCTGACCAACCATATACCTTGTTCTTAATTTCAATGTCATAGCAATTAGCTATACAGATTTTAAGGTATCATTTGCATTTAAATGAAAAGAAATTTAGCCAAAAGCATTTGTTTTCAGAGTGACTGAAGATCTGCTCTATCAGAATTCTGGCTCATTTTCTGCTTCCTGGATCATGAGGCATATGTGCCAAGTCACTCATTTCTACTCTCTTTCTCAGCATTACGTACAGCCTGAGGTCATTTACAGGCCTCATATTGCTTTACTTTAACTACAGCCAAGTTAGTTTGTTTTTCTTTCTCCTGTCTAGCAATATGACTAGTAAACACTAAGTGCATACATGATTATAATTGGATTGTAAATATCCACGTACTCTGTAAATAACTCCATCTTTTGTAAATAACTCCATCCTGTGTAAATAACTCCATCCTTTGGTTGCTCAACCGAAAGTCTTGAGGCAAGCTGAACAACTCTGGTTGTGTCATTCATGCCCACTGTCGATCTATCAGGAAATCCAATTAGCTCTATCCTCAACACATGTCCAGAAAATTGTCTCTTCTCCCCTGTCTCCTCCACTACTGTGGCTGATTCAGGTCACCATGATCATCTCTCAGTTGGATTATTGCCACAGCCTCCTACCTAATCTCTCTGCTTCTTCATTTGCTTTGATATAGTATATTTTCAATATATGTTAAAATGAAAGTCAGACCACTATCATTCCTATGATCAAAATACTTCTATGCATTCCCATCTCACTCAGCATAAAGTTCCTATAAAGACTTACAAGACCTTAACTACTATGTCCCTAGGACTTCTCTATCCTCATCTTCTCTGTGCACACCTCTGCCCACTCCATACTAGCTACTAACCATAGTGACCTCCCTGCTCCTTCTTTAACGTAACAAGCAAGTTCCTGCTTCAAGAGATTGCACTTAATGTTCTCCCTGTGTCCAATGTTCATTCTCTCGATATTTGTCTGACTCATTTCCTGACCTCCATCAAGTCTTTCCTCAAATGTTATTTTCTCAGTGACAACTTCCCAATTTAAAATTGCAACACACTGTTCATTCTCACCCCATCAGCATACTCTGTCCTGACATTCAGCTTCATTTTTCATCATAGCACTTACTACCAGGAGGTAGGCTAAATGCTTTTCTTGCTTATTTTTAATTGCTATCTCAGTTTTCTAGAATATGAGCTCAGTGAAATGAAGAGCTTTGTCTGTTTTGTATACACTTTGATCCACAGCCCCTAGAACTATGCCTATACCATACATATCTGTTGAATGGATACTTTCCTGGTTCTGAAAGGAAACCGATTAAATGTCAATCATGAGAATGGTGACAAATGCTCATAATAAAATGTTGCTAAAATTGTTAGCACTAAGATTTCTATTTGGGGAACTGAACCATTCTTTCAAAAATGTAAAGTTGTACCTCTTATAAATATGGAAGAGATGAATTCTGAATAACTTAGGAAGCTAATAATGACAGAGTCTCCCATAGCAGAATCATCCAAGATTAAGAACGCTAAAACCTATCAGAATATTCATTGTAAAAGGAAGTAAAATTTGCTTCCATGTCATTTATGTTCTTTGTAAGTAATAATAGCAAACAAAGCAAAAACAGATCTCAATATCTGCCTTATTCTATAACATACAAGCTAAAACTAGCCACAATTAATGCATGTTCTATTCAAGTGATAAACACCAAAACAATCTGCAAACAGGCATCTGGGAGACCTTGTTGTAAAATGTATTTTTCTAAAGCAATAAATACATTTTTACATTTAAAACTGCCTTCCAAACATGCAGGGAATTGCAAGTTGGATTTCTTGAATTTGTTCTGAGATAATCATATTTACTCACTTGACCTATACTAACAGTAAGACCAGTAATTGATAAATATAATAAAACTCAAAAGTTTTAAGAGGGAAAAAAACACCTCATGGACATGAACAACAGTGTGGTGATTACAGGGGGAATGGTGGAGGGGTGGAGGAGATTACAGGGATTAAATGGTGATGGACGGAGACTTGACTTGGGGTGGTGAACAAACAGTGTACAGATGATGTGTTGTAGAACTGTGCACCTGAAATCTGTATAATTTTGTTAACCAGTGCAACCCCAATAAATTCAATAAAAAAGAAAAAAGTTTTATGGGGTAAAAATACAAAATACAAAATAATAATGTAAAAAACATTTTAAACCCTACCCTACCTTTGGGCAGCCCAGGAACAAAAACTCTGGGATCCTCAAACACCCAGGTTCCAGCCCCTCCACTTACCAGTGGGGTTCATGCCCCATCCATCTGTAAGGAGTAGTGTAAGGGTTACAATTTGATAGGATTTGCAAATAAAGCGCTTAGTAGTGTCTGCTGGAGCCGTGGTGGTTATTATAATTAATGAAAGTACATCAAAAGCATATAATTCTTCCATCATTCAATAAAATTCCACTTTATCACAAGATAAAGTTTCATGAGAAAGAATCAGTAATTGCACATCTGTGGGTCAGGGGGACCTCAACAGTATGTCCTCTTTCCACTAATGTCTGTGCTCTCTGGGTCTAAACTCTGGGAAGGGTGACAAACTACCTCAGGCAAGCAGAAGAAAGAAGAGTTGAAGAGCAAAGGGAGGAAAGGAAGGAGTCAAATGTGTGCTAGGGTAAGAGGGAGAAGAATAATGTGGGGAAAAATTAAGAATTTTGAATTATTACTCTAGATTAAAATTTTTTAATTACTTAAATGGGATTGTTTAATGACTAAAGGTACACAAAGGACTTTTATGAGTATAAACAGAAATGCTAGGGGATTTGTTACAAATGGAGATGCCCTACCCAGCTTCCCCCCAAGAAAGCACTGGATGCCACCTGTGAGGAGTGTGTGGTGAGCTAACAGCGTCCATCTGTCGGCTTCACCTGGTCTGCCTCAGCTTTTCAGCCATGGGCATCGTCTTCTCAGGGTGACCCCCGCCCATGACTGAGCAAGACTCTGGTCCATGGCCTGGCTATTTCCATCCAACATGAGACTCTTCTAAAGTGCACTCCTCAAAGCTCCCTGTTGGGCTGGCAGAGACTTTGCCAGGGCTGCATGGATGACTGATGGCTCCCCTGGTCCAATCAACCCAGCCTCTCCCCTTGTCCCCTCACAGGTGTTAACTCTGCAGCGAACCATTTGCATTAGCACTTCTATCTCAGGGTCTGCTTTCTGGAGTCTGTGGGTTGACTCCTGTGACAGGACTTGTTTGAGATTCATCTTGAAAAGCTTCAACAAACATCGGGAGTACAGGTTTATCCCAAAGCACCCACCTCTCTTTCATTTGTATTCAACTTTGCTTCCTCAGGCATGTTTTAATTTTTTTAAAATATATTTTATTGATTTTTTACGGAGAGGAAGGGAGAGGGATAGAGAGTTAGAAACATCGATGAGAGAGAAACATCAATCAGCTGCCTCCTGCACACCCCCTACTGAGGATGTGCCCGCAACCAAGGTACATGCCCTTGACCGGAATCGATCCTGGGACCCTTCAGGCCAACGCTCTATCCACTGAGCCAAACCGGTTAGGGCCTCAGGCATGTTTTAGACAGTTGCCCACTATATCTCTAAACTTCAGCAGCCTTATTTTATGCCCTCAGAACAGTCCCTTTAAATCCCCTCTCAACCTGAGGCAAAGTGGGCAGCATTCCTTGGAAGGCGAGTGATCAGAATGCACAGTGGAGTTCTCTCCAATAAATCTCCTTAAAGACTGTCACCAGGCTTAGGATAGGAGACGGTATCTCACATTCTTCTCATTTTGAAAATGGGAGGTGTTGAGTCATAGCAAAGTGCTCTCTGAGGAACCCGTAGGCAAGATCAGCCAAAGTTTCCATTTTAACATTATTATACAAGTAAAGACAGTCTAACAAAATATTATTACATTATTAGACATATAATACATATAATCTTGGTGCTATAAATACTATCGCCCAAACAATAACTATTTTAGGAGGGAAATACACCCTTATGGTAAAGTTGTGACACATTTCTAATACGTAACAAAAAGTAATTTGCAAATTACTGTAGCTACAGGGAAAAGAACATACTACAGAAAGATACAACAGATACATTCCAAAGCCATTGACATGTAATTACATGGTTGGATTTATGGACAGGAAGTAGTAGAGGAAGAACAGTCAACCGTAAATGAAATGCAAGTTTGCTTGTACTTGGAATTGACTTAATGTTTCATTGAATGCCTACACACTCTGATTTATCTATCAAGTCTCAAATTTATCAAGTTACATCTGAGCTGGACATCATTTTTTCCTCCTGAGTTTCTACTATTCCTCTGTGAAATATCAAAATGTTTGACTTGGGCATATATAATTCAGGTACACTGTTGAATAAATAAGTTAACTTTAGTCCAACCATGCAGGGTATTAAAAATAGTTTATAGAAAAATCTGCATGGCATTCACATTTTATATAAGATATGTACATCTGCAGAACTCAACCAATTGAAAACTTGTGTAACTGGTATGAATCCTGATGATCAATGGCAGTTGTATTGGTTTACTATCCGAAGCAATGTTGCCACATGGAATATCATAAAGTATACAAATAATCACCCATCATTGAAATATTGCAATTCTTTGAGAAGTAAAAGTTAATTTGTGGTTGTACTCTATTAAAATTATCTAATTTTTAATACGCTGTGTGTATTGTTCCACACAGTGAGATAATTATACTGCATATTATACCATTTCAAATTTACATAATTTAAATTTGCATAAAATCCATTAAAGATGAGATCCACACAGTGGGACAGTAATATTCTATATTATACTATCTCAAATTTACATAATTCAAATTTGCATAAAGCCCATTAAAGAATGAAATAGCAAACATGTACTTATTGGATTAATAAAAACAATTAGAGTCTAATAATATCAGACCTTGAACAGACCTTCAACCGCTTCTTGTGTCAGTAAAGGTGCAGAAGTTAAGGACCCATCCAAACACCCATAGGATTGGAGTCCACGTCTTCTTTATATATATTACCTGCCTTCTATGTGGCAACATGGCTTTGGATAGTAAACCAATAAGAATTATTTATTTTTTTCAAAGAAAAATAAAGACCTGGGATTTCATTCTCACAGAACATGCCTATACTTCTGCTATATTCTAGCTATTAAAATTAAGAAAGTTAAACCTATTCCCTGCTTTGCTTCTGTAATACAATTAAGCAAAAACCTCCTTTCATTTTTCTTGTAGCAAAATGTTTTTAAAGAAACAAATATGCTAATGAGTCTTCTTTTTTATTATTGACAGTATTACATATGTCCTCTACTTTCCCCCCCATTTACGCCCCCTCCACCCAACCCCTTCCCCAACCTAGGTCTTTCCCACACTATTGTCTGGGCCCATGGGTTATGCATATATGCATATATGTTCTTTGATTCATATCTTCCCGTCCCTCCACTTTCCTCCCCTCTGATATCTGTTAGTCTGTACCATGCATCTATGCCTATGTTGTTTGTCAGTTTATTTTGTATATTAGATTCCACATATAAGTGAGATCATGTGATAGCTGTCTTTCTATAACTGGCTTATTTTGCTTAGCATAATAATCTCCAGGTCCACCCATGCTGTCACAAAGGGTAAGAGCTCCTTCATTTTACAGATGCACCCCTCTGATATCTGTTAGTCTGTACCATGCATCTATGCCTATGTTGTTTGTCAGTTTATTTTGTATATTAGATTCCACATATAAGTGAGATCATGTGATAGCTGTCTTTCTATAACTGGCTTATTTTGCTTAGCATAATAATCTCCAGGTCCACCCATGCTGTCACAAAAGGTAAGAGCTCCTTCATTTTACAGATGCATTAACTCAATTAATATTTGACAAAGGAGGCAAGAGCATACAATGGAGTCAAGACAGTCTCTTTAATAAATGGTGTTAAGAAGATTGGACAGGTACATGCAGAAAAAATGAAATTAGACCACCAACTTACACTGTACACAAAAACAAACTCAAAATGGATAAATGACTTAAATGTAAGTCGTGAAACCATGAAAATCCTAGAAGAAAACATAGGCAGTAAATTCTCAGACATCTCACGTAGCAGTATTTTCACCAATGCGTCTCCTAGGGCAAGAGAAACCAAGGGAAAAATAAACAAATGGGACGACATCAAACTAAAAGCTTCTGCACAGCAAAAGAAAGAAAAGGGAGCCCACTGTATGGAATAACATAATTGCCAATGACACATCTAATAAGAGGCTAATTTCCAAAATATACAAAAAACTCATACAACTCAATATCAGGAAGACAAATAATCCAATTTAAAAATGGACAAAGGACCTGACACATCTACAAAGAGGATATACAGATGGCCAGTAGACATATAAAAAAATGTTCAATGTCACTGATCATCAAAGAAAATTAAAACTATAATCAGATATCACCTCACACCTGTCAGAGTGGCTACCATCAACAAATCAACAAACAACAAGTGCGGTGAAGATGGTGGAGAAAAGGGAACCCTAGTACACTGCTGGTGGGAATGCAGACTGGTGCAGCCACTGTGAAAAACAGTATGGCTTTTCCTCAAGCAATCCCACTTCTGGGAATATATCCTAAGAATCCCAAAACACCAAACAGAAAGAATATATGCACCCCTATGTTCATTTACAATAGCTAAGATGTGGAAATAGCCCAAGTGCCCATCAGTAGGTGAGTGGATTAAAAAGCTGTGGTACATTCATTTGCACAATGGAATAGTATGCAAATGAGTCTTATGTGCAGACCATCTTCACGTCTTCACAGGAAGGTTCAGAAGCCAGAGAGACTGGACTCAGAAGCACTCTAAGAATGGAGCGCTAGAGGGTAACACTGAGTCCCCAGTCACTGTGCAAGACTCAGTAAAGAGCCCACCCAACGGCGCTGTGAGATCATGTCTCAGATAAGAGTTTAATCATTTCAAACATGGACTTTGGAATTAATAATGTCAAATTACCACTAATATAACACTTTGTAAAACAGTATTTAAAAACCACTATTGAATTAACAGGTTATTTTTAGAATATAAAATAATTAACAGTGCTATAAGAATTTTTCTATTTTTGACCTAAGCACCAGCAATTATATCAGAGTTATGACACAGCCTCCTTTGGGGAAATTAACTCTGAAATGGAGTTTTAACAATAAAAATAACTACTCAACTTCCTGATAAAGGAAGGTTAAATCATACTACATCCATTGCTAGAAAAAAATACATATCAATTTTTAAAAATTTTCATGCAAACGATGGAGACAGTATAAAGATCAGTGGTTGCCAAGGTATGGGGATGGTGAGGTGGGATGAATAACAGGCAAGAAAGCACAGAGGATTTTTAGGGCAGTGAAAGTACTTTGTATGGCACTTTATCCATGGATACATGCCATTATATATTTATCCAAATCCACAGATTGTGCAATATCAATAGTGAGGCCTAATGCAAACTATGGATTTGGGTTAGTGTTGTGTCAGTACAGGTTTATCAATTATAACAAATGTACCACTCTGGTGCGGGATGCTGATCATGGGGAGGCTGAGCACATGTTGGGGAAGGGGTTTTATGGGAAATCTCTGTACCCCCCACCTCAATTTTGCTAAAAACATTAAACTGCTCTTAAAAGTGAAAGTCTTAAAAATACTCTTTTAAACCTGCACTGTACAAAACTGTCTAATTGTCACATAAGTATGACATTTAAAGATTCTCTTTTTAATTCATTAGAACAGAATATCAGTGATGATAACAATAAATTAAAAGAGAAAATTCAAGGTAATGTTAAAGTGTACAAAATAATAAAAAATATAGACCCACCTAGAGAATAAAGTAGAGGTTCTCCTGAAAGGAAATAGAAAAATAATGAGAAACAAAAAATAAAAAAAACTAATTTAGGGGGGTGGGGACTTAAGAAGAGGACAGATGTAAACATTTATAATCTGCAGTAACTTTCATTCAGAATATCCAAAGATTATAAAGAGGGTTAATCCACTACTTCTTATGTTGTTCAGCTATACAACAGTATTATGGTTGGGCATGTTAAAAATGAGATGCTCATCCTCATTTCTGAGGGAAAGACAGAGGTGGGGCTGGGGCTGGGGCTGGTCAGGGGAGCCAACACTTTCTCTGTGTGCACAGTGGCAAGCAATGCTAATTTTCTCTCTGATGGCAAGAAGAGGCAATGTTCTTGGGAGTTCTGGAAGGTCTGAAACAATCTATACTAATAAAAGTGTAATGTGCTAATTAGACTGGACAGCCGAATGACCTTCCAGACATCCTTCCAGACGACCTTCCAGACGAAGCTGGGCTGCGAGGGCCAAGGCCGGCTGCCGCGGCTGCAAGGGCCAAGCCCCTTGCACGAATTTCATGCATCGGGCCTCTAGTGTATTAAATAAAATCCCACACAAAAATTACTATGCATCTCGTATTTTGTTGCATGCCTTATTTTATTTAGTCCTCACAGTAATCCTATTATCACGTTCACTTTACAGATAAAAGAAATGCTCAGAGAGGTTCAGAAGCTCACCCAGCCAATATCGCGCTGATTGGAAAGACCAGCTAACAACCAGCAAAGCAACAACTCTTCTTCTTACTACCTATTTTCCTTTCCCAAAGTTGCCTAGGGTGGGCTTTTCTAGCTGTCAAATGAGACAGTAGATTCTTTATCTGCTATAAATTCATTAGACTCATAAAATTTGCTAAGTGCCATGTAAAGCAGAGTTTCTTAAAGCCAGTGTAACACCTCCCCCCCCTCCCCCCCATGTCTCAGGAAGTACCAAGGTGCTAGACAACTAAAAAGGTTGACTTCACCATGGTGCCTGGGGGAACATATTTAGTCGGAATTCCTGAAGGGGCTGCAAGGGAAAGTCACCTACACACACACACACACACACACACACACACACACACACACACTGTCTTTGGGGAA
>NW_005357764.1:3319801-3379889 GCF_000412655.1 Myotis brandtii | reverse complement strand
GGTTCCCACCCTGCCCCAGGCCTTCACCACCCTATTGCGGGTGTCCATGGGCAATGCGCATATGCATATAAATTCTCTGGTTAATCTCTTCCTGCTCCTGAGATTCATGTCAGCCTATTCCATGTGTCCATGCCTCTGGTTTATTTTATTCATCAGTTTATGATGTTCCTTAGATTCCACATGTGAGTGAGATCATGTGATATTGGTCTTTCTCTGGCTTATTTTGCTTAGTGTAATTATCTCCGCGCTGTCTCAAAGGGCAATAGATGCCTCTTTGGTACAGCTGCACCCACACACACTCTCCCTCACACATGCTCACCCACTCACACTCTCACCCTCACTCCAATCCTGCCTGCTGCCATGTTGGTTCCTCTAGCCAGTATTTTTTTAAATATGGTAATAGAATAAAATGTTACAAACATTTGGTTCACTATATGTTGTTATTTAATTCAAATTTAAATAGACTAATCTGCCTGACTTTCAGAAGGAAGGCCAATTTTGAATATAATTTGTTTATAAGAACTTAATTTTTAAAACACAACTGAATATAAGTACCCAGAAAAGTGACATACAATTTTAAAGGCAGCAAAATCCCATTTTCTGAGAATTAACTCGGGACTATAGTTACTAAATATGATTTCCCTGTAAGAATACAAATTGGCAAATTAGGCTCAGAAATTACAAGGCATAAATCCACTTACATCAATACCACTAAATATATCACTGCTATTTATAAATACCACCTGATAGTCCATAATAATGTATTTTCCTCATGTAAAGCAATGAATTCTATTGAAAGAAATCCTGCTTACCAGTGTTTTCAGCAGGCAATTTCTTTCAAAAAGGATTATCTTTTTTAACTTTAGTATTTAATTATAATGAAAACAGTTTATATTTTAATCATTTCATCACTCACATTTTAATACTTTCTGAAGTAAAATGTGGTATTTTCTAAAATGTTGGATGGTGATTAAAAGGAGTTACTAAGGATAAACAGTAAGCCCTACCTATGGATGCTATAGGAAACAGCTGAGGAATCCACAGTAATGCAGAAATTTCAGGGGAAGGAAGGCTAGACCACAGAGTGGGAGACATCAATGATGAGTGAGTAGTAACCCTCCTTGGTTCGGGGCAACATGGCCCCATGAGATTTCCTTCACAGCCATTCACATCTCCCCTTCCTCCCACCCCTGGTCCTGGAGCTGCCTCCATTTCTCCCACAACGCCCACAAGGTGCTGCTTGTTAGTGACACTGATCTCTCCCGCTCCTTCCTGGCCCTTCCATCCACTCACAACAAGGCGACCAACGTGCTCATAAATCAGATGACATCACTTTTCTCATTTAAATAATTCCTCAGCTTTTGTTAAAAGACAAATCTTTTTGGTGACCCACCAAGAGCCCACAGGGTCTGGCTCCTGTTGGCTCTCCAGCTAATCTGAGTCTCCCTCTTTATTACTTCTCACTCTGGTCACATTGGCCACATTTCCGAGGTGGGTTCCCAGGACCGCACCTTGTGTGTGTGTTGTGTCTTTTTATTGATTGATTGATTTTAGAGAGAAAGGGAGAGAGAGAAACATCGATTTGTTGTTCCACTCATTTAAGCATTCATTGGGTGATTCTTGTACGTGCCCTGACTGGGTATTGAACTTGTAACCTTGTCCTATCAAAATGATGCTCTAACCAGTGGGATACCTGGCCAGGGCCTGTTGCATCTTTTAACTAGAACACCCTTCACTGCATTCTTCACATAGCTAATTTCACTAGGTCTCAACCTACAGGTTACTTCTTTAGAGAGGGCTTTGGTGATTGCTCCACCAAATCCAAATTAGGACCCTTCTGTTATTATTTTTCTAATGAAGACAAGTTAAGGGGCCAGCAAACCAGGAGATGCTCCGAGCACTAATCCTAAAGGTCGCTGCTATGTCACTGGAAATGAGTATTACACAGCGGGGAAAATGTGTGTTTATCAAAGTTCTTCTCAGGGGAAGAACTGTTTTATTTTACACTCTACAACCTGTTCTAGGCCATAGATTAATCACTCATCAAACATTTGCTGAATCACTTCATGGCTGTAGAGACATAAAACAGAATTCAATCTCAGTGATACCACACTCAGCTTTGATCCTGGAACTCTGAAATTCAGGGGATTAATTGTAAAATTAGAATTAAAATAACAGCTGCTCAGCCCATTTCATGGCCCCTTTCAAAGGATTAAATGAAATGGTAAATGTGAAAAGGTGTCTTCATTCTGTAAAACACTTTTTAATTTTTGTCAACATCATTAACTTGCCCAGTTAATTCCTCCCGAGGTCTCATACATTTCCTTTTGCAGAAAGGATTGGAACGGGGTTTGGAAGGCCATTTCCATGGTCAAAATATCAATTACCTTTTGAATTCCCCTATTACTCACTTAAGTTTATACATAGTCATTTACAAAGCAATGGTAGATACCAGTCATAATGAGCCTACCTCAGACCACAAATTTTGTATGGATACTGCCTCAAAGTTTTGTCTGATTTTTTTCCTTATATTAATTAAGGAAAGGCTAAACAAATAGACACCAATGCAATGGGCTTTCACATAGAAAAGATTTAGATGAACTACTGCCATTTTGAAATCTTATCAAACACAGTTAAAGTGGATTCTATCTCTGCTAGAAAAGCTGGAGGGGGTGGGGCTTGGAGATAAGTTATTCCTCCATGGAAAGAATGCAGACCCCCCCCTGGGGGTGGGAATTGCACAATTACGGGACAGGTGAGGAGAGAGCCCTAAACGGAGCAAGAGCAGCTGCCAGTGCCTTCAGCCACCTATCCCAAGGAAGGATGGGAACAGCGCTGGAGCAGTACACAGGGGGAACAAGTAGGACCCAGAAGAAGCATCTATACTGGCTGCATATTTTATGTGCTACCCTGCCAGGGCGTTTTCCATTACATTTGTCATTTCACTGTTCAAAATGCATTTAAAAGAAAGAAATTATAAATTATACTTGACTGGGTGTCAAAAATGTTAAGATGTCACTAACAGAGAGAATAAATAAAATTGGTACTACTCTCAAAGACTTTTCTATAATTGTCACTTTTGCTAGGGTCAAATGCAAGCTGTAGAATATTACCATCGGTGGTAGTATTAACAGCAGCAATGCAAACGCAAGTGTACACATGAAAACCAAAAGAGTTATTAGCACAATTCGCAGTCATGACCACGTATTAAGATTACAGATAATGCTAATCTATGCCGAGAATGTAAATATACTGCAGATCGTGTGACTCACAAACACAAGGTTAATAATAGCCATGGTATTATTAGCTGGTATAGGTGGAATAGGTATTCACTAATCTCATAGGTATAGAGCTAAATTATTTTCTACATTAATACTATAAATCAAATTGTCAAATCAATCCAACCGCCATGGGGTGCGGTATTTCCAAAAGCAAATTCAGCTTTTCAGAGGATGGAAGAAATTTAATCTACTCTTTCCAACAAATGATCTAATTCATTCATACCAGTAAAAAATAATGCAGTTAGCTACCTCCATACTCCATGTGTCTGACAAGTTATATGAAAGATTCCAACAGATGGCACAGAATTATATAAAATGGGTATTGGCAAGACAATAAGGAATAGAAACTATCTACTTTCTAATGTTATCGAAACACCAATTATTCAAGAAGTAAAGTCTTCATAACCCTGTGAGTTGTAGTATATTTTGAAAATGTGATGCAAGTGCTGTTTTCTCATTTCCTAAATAGTTATCATACACATGTATTTAGACAGTGTTTACTTTTTTTTTATAAAGAAAACACCACTAGGTAATAGAAATTAACTGAGGCAGAAAAAAGTATTCAAATTTATTCTAGTTTTGACAAGAGTTGATGGAATAAACTTTTGTGGTATATGTTTGTTATGTATGTGAGTGTGAGTATGTGTGTGTGAGTGTGTGTGTGTGTATGTGTGTGGAGGGAAGGTGGTGAGAGAGAGGAAAAACAGGTTGTTTTCAGGTTTCTGTCAGCATTCTTTCCTGCTTAAACACATGAAGGCTCCATTTCCATGGAAACTGAGAAGAAAAGCAAATTTTTTTCCTCCTATTCTCTTCCCATATTTAACAGGATACGAAGAGAAAATCAGATTGCATTGATGTAGTTAGAACAGAAATTCAATCATGACTGAAAATAATAGTAATAAAAACTTCAATATTGCTAGTTAAGTATTATCACTATTTGGGACACAACACTGAATGAAATTTGGCTCCTCTTGAAAGTATGCAATAGAGTTGAGAAGAAAAAACATGTAAGTAACTGAAAATACTATGGTATGAGGGGAAGTTAGACAAGGACACATCTGAGCACAGATCTGAAGCATCTTGCTATACAGGGAAAGAGCAATAGGCCTCCCAGGGGAATGGCGCAAGCAATCTCACCAGCCAAATATAGCTGTTGCTTAGGTGAAGGTCAGCAGCTTTCAGGTTTATGAACTTGGGGGAGGGGAACAGGTTCCTAGGCCTTATTCCCAGAATCTCTGATGTTGTATATGTGAGAAGTAGGCTGGGGACTAGTGTGTGTGTGTGTGTGTGTGTGTGCGCATCTAGATGATTTAGATGCACGTGGTCCTGGTTGGAGAAAGACTGTCAGAAGGGCAGTATGAAAAGTCATGGGGAAGAACTCAGGTCTTTCTTCAAGCAAGGGAGAGTTTACACATCCTTTACAAAGGATATGGGGGAGCCAGAAAACATTTTAATCTAAGAAATGGGAGGGTCAAGTTGTTTTTTTAGTAAGATCTCTAAGAAAACTGTGTGGAGAAAGTATATGAATCCCATTCTTAACATCGGTAACCCATGAAACTAAGATGCTCTGATGTTCTTCAGCATAATGCTAATTGGAGCTTATTTTCCATTATTTTAAATGAAAGGAATTATAATGTGCAATAAGTCAATCAAATCCCTAACGTTTTTCTAAATCATATCTAAAATATCTACAAACTATTATTTCCAAGTGGAACAATATGATTGCTAAACCACAGAGCTTGGTGAAGAGTCACATGGCCTGCCAAAGTACTAGAGATATCAAAGGTACAGAGACCTTTAGTGGGCATTCGAACTGATGCATTTTTGCTAAATTAAAGATGTATAAAATTTTGCAATATAAAGATCAAGTGAAAACATCCTCTGTAGTTTTAGTTGCAAAAACCAAAAGGATTCCTACCAGGGAAATATGAACCAGGTTGCTATTCTGTGGGGTAAGTGTGTATAAGGACCAGCTAGTCTGGACACAGATTGATTAGGTGGAAATTGCAATAATCTAGGATGGAAGGGATGGATATTTGAACTATGGAGGAGGGGAGCCAAATGGGAAGACAAGAATAAAGAGAAGATGATAAATTTAGAGATTTAAGAAAATAAGATTGCCCGGCCGGTGTGGCTCAGTGGTTGAGCATTGAACTACACACTAGGAGGTCATGGTTTGGTTCCCAGCCATGACACATGCAAGAATCAATCAATGATTTACATAAATAAGTAGAACAACAAAAACTCAATAAATAAAAATTAAATAAATAAAAAATAAAAGAACCTAATGGCGTATGTATCTCTTCAATCTACCACAGAAGATTACCAGGCAGTGGGACCCCAGCTGTGACCCCCAGGTCACTTACAGGGAGCAGAGAAGCTACCACAAAGGAATCGCATGTCCTTCACATCCATTCTCCTGAGCAAGCTTCCTGGTTCAAGAGGTTTGAACAGGGTTGGAGCTGGTTTTCACATCTGTGATACCATGAAAGCAAGTGGAAACAAAGCTTGGTTTGGTTACTTTATGAAGTTCTTTTGTTAAATGCACTTAATATCACAGCTTCATTTTGTCTTATTTAAATGTGCTCCAAAGCTATGTTTTAGAGAGCTTTATATTCTACAACAAATGATTGTCCATAGAAGATTTTTTGAACATGACTTCAGAGTGTTGAAAGGAAAAGGAGTGAGATTTCCTTGAAAAGAGACTTTTTAAAAGCCTGACAAACTTCCTTATTGGAGAAGATAGGATAATAAGGACGTCTCAGGAGATCAGTTCAGCCAAGTAACTTTTTCCCTTTCATTGCTTTCCACTGCCATCGAGATTACAAATTTCCCCCCAGTGCCTGGCAGGCAGTACAAGACCTACTGGAGAGGCAGTAGGAATGGTAATCACTCAACAAAGCCTAGGGCAATGGAAAGACTAGCTTGCTAGTGGATCAAGTTCGGAGTGTGGAAACTCCAGCAGCAAGAATCTAAGTGTGCTGCGGCCACTAAGTTCCAGAATATCTGGAAGCAGGTGTCATCCTAAACACAGACTTTACACATTCAAACCTCCACACCTGCCTAGCATCGAAATAAAACACAAACAAACTCCCAGCACTAACCTTTCCTCAAAGGACTTCAAAGCACCATAAAGAAACTAGAAGTAAAAACTATGTAAATCTGGCTTGTATTAGTGTCTTTCCATTGACTTCATCCTGTGTGTATCATGATGGAGAGTTACAGTTGCCTCCTAAAAGACTCAACTATCTTCAGACTCCCACTAATACCACCTACACAGTGGCCCATCTTGAGTTATGATGGATTTCTTGATCATCCTCCCTCTATAGACCTCCTTCCCAATCTCCTCTATTAACTCAAAAGCCCTTAATGGATGGTGCCACATGCCTAATTAATCCTCAAGGTGATTGCTATACTTCAGACATTTTAGGGCCTTTGCTTTCCTTGAACATTATAATTTGCATTTTCACTGTTAAGAATTTAAAATTTTCAAAGTAAATAGAACCAAGGCAGGATAGTAAGAAGTTAGGAAAACTTCTTGGCAAGTGGAATGGGGAAACTGAGACAGGTTGCTGATTCAAACTGGCCTCATCCAGCACCCTGACTCACCTGCCTCCTCCCTTGCACAACCACTCCCTTAAGCATTAAGCCCTCAGAACAATGAAGTTCTGATCAGCATCAAAAAATCTTAGGAACAAAGCTCCGAGTTTGTTGGCCACAGAAACAGAGTTTTGGTCAAACTAGAGATAATATCTAGGCCTCAGTTGTGTTTCAGCTGCAGGCCCAGAAAAGCAGCAAAACCAGAGGAAGAGATGCCATGGCTGACATCAGAACCAGATACAATGACCAGTGACCCCCTACCCTAGCGCTAACCAATCAGGAGAGATTATGACCTTGACTCTATATGGTCAGTATGATGAATTAGTTTATTAAAGGACACACCTGGAAAGCAAATGAATATTCTATTGAGATCCTCCCCTGAAGGCTCTCTAAAATTCCTGCCTTTAGAAAATAGATAAAAACCCTTAGGACAAAGGACCCAGTCTTCTCTCTCTCTCTCTCTCTCTCTCTCTCTCTCTCTCTCAGACCTGCCCCTTCCTTCTTCAGGCATATATTTTTTCTTTCTTTCTCCTAAGCTCTAAGAGCCCTTCTTTTGCCTCTGTAACTTGTTTCCGAGTCCACGCAGTCCACCTGGCTCACTTCTTCTGCTTTTGTGACTTCCTTTCTAAAAGGCCAAGGCAGCTCTGTGAGCAGCCCACTCGAATATTCTCTCTGAGCATACTTTGCATGTTAAATAAACTTCCTCTTGTGCTAGAGTTCTTGGCTCTGAATTCTTTCTTTGCCAATCTCAAGAACTGAGGGCGGACATTGCCGGTAACAGAACTATATCACTGACATTAAAATATATAAAAATCTTAACCATTGCAAAATATAAGCCTATTCAATTAAAGATACTGCACTACTCATTATTTGTCACTCAAAATCTTCATGTTGTGTAATTTAGATAAGAAAAAATATAGTTTAATGTAATAAAAGTGGGTTGAATGGTCACTATACAAATAATCCAAAACAAACAAGAGACAAATTCTTTCTGACATTTTAGCATTTCAAGAGTTACAGTGAATAAATTAAAGCAAGCTTAAGGACTGCATAAATCCAGGGAATATTCAATTTACCAATGGCTTCACGTGCTTCAAACGCATTCCAGGTAGAGATCTCAAATAAGTGAAGTTCTTGAAAAACAAAAACAAAAAAGGGTGGTCCCATCAAATCAGTCTTTAAGTAAATAAACATCCATGTTATATGAGATATTTAGGACAATTCTAAAGGTTTAATAAAAGGTGTTGAGTTGTGATGGATCTCTTGATCATCCTCCCTCTACAGCACCCCCTTCCCAGTCTCCTCTATTAACTGGAAAACTAGACTGTCACATGTAAAAGAATGAAACTGAACCCGTATCGTACACCACACACAAAAAGCAACTCAAAATGGATTAAAGACTAAAATTTAAGTCTGGTCTGTAAAACTCCTAGAAAAAAAGATAGAGAATACTCTTTTTTTTAAGCCCCAAGAGGGAAAAGATTTTATGGTGAGAGAGAATCATTGATTGGCTGCCTCCTGTACACCCGCTACTGGAGATCTAGCCCACAATCCAGGCATGTGCCCTGACCTGGAATGAACTGTGATCTCCTGGTTCATGGTCGATGCTCAACCACTGAGCAACACAGGCCCAGCAGGGACTACTCTTTGACATAGGTCTTGGCAATAATTTTTTGGATTTGACACCAAACGCAAAGCTAACAACAACAAATAAATATGTGGCACTACATCAAACTATACAGGTTCTGCACAGCAAAGGAAACCATCAGCAAAATAAAAAGAAAACCTACAGAATGGGAGAACTCATATATCTGATAAAGGGCTAATATAAAAAATAAAAACCACACACAACTCAATAGCAGAAAAACAAAAAATGCAATTAAAAATTGGGCAGAAGATCTAAAAAGATGTTTTTCCAAAGAAAACATACACATAGCCAACAGGTACACGAAAAGGTATTCAACATCACTAATTATCAGAGAAATGCAAATCAAAACCACAATGAGATCTCACCTCACACCTGTTAGAATTATCATAATAAAAAAGACAACAGATTTTTAAAAATCTGGCGAGGAAGTGGAGAAAAGGAAACCCTTGTGCATTGTTGGTGAAAATATAAATTGATCAAAGAGCTTGTGTGCATATATGCATAACCCATGGACACACATAATAGTGTGGTGAAGGCCTGGGGTGGGAGGCAGGGGTGGGCTAGAAGGGGCCAATGGGGAAAAGAGGGGACATCTGTAATACTTTCAACAATAAGGATTTTTTTTTAAAAAAGAAAATATAAATTGGTGTAGTCACTATGGAAAACAGCATAGAGCTCCCTCAAAATAAAAGACACAGAACTGCCATATGATCCAGCTGTTCCACTTCTGGGTTTATATCCAAAGGAAATAAAAACAGGATCTCAAAGACATATCTGTATTCCCATGTTCATTTCAGCATCATTCATAATAGCCAAGACATGGAAACAACCTAAGTGTCCATTGGCAAATGAGTGAATAAAGAAAATCTGGTGTAGTATGTAAAATGGAATATTGTTCAGCCATAAATAAATTCTGAACATTATTCAGAAAGAATAATCCTGCTATTTGAGACAACAATTTAATTAGCAGTAAATACTCTATCTGCAACACTGAAGTACAGGACAAAGTATCTGATAATTCCTACAGCTGTTCTTCAGTCATTGAAGGACAGCTTAGAACAAATCTATTTGAGTAAAAAATTACCTGAGAACTCCTGATAATATTCCTGTGCAAAGCAACACAAGGAAACTTGGAAAGACACAGGAAATTTAAAAATGAGGCCAATAGAAACAGGAATACAAAAACAAAAAGGGAAAGCATTTATTAGGTTGGAAGTGTGGCTATGTGAATTAAAATAAGCTCCACCAAAAAAATAAAAAAGGATAAAGGAAAATACACTTAACACAAGTGTCAGGTTGCAATTATTGAAATGTATGTCTCTAATCTGCTCCCAGTGGCTCATTTATCTGGTACAAGGATCAGGATTGTCTGAAAATGACTCTGGGCACATATTTCCTAGATAATAAACTAAGTGGGATGGGGGATCCTCTCTCTCCTGACAGGAGGGGCCATCTAGGTTCAGTTTTCCATGACCTCATCTACCCACTGAAGGAACTGTAATATCCCAGGGGTCCTGAGGCCGGCAAGCACTGGGCAGCTGGCATTTCTGGGCTCTTAAACAGCTGAAATCCTAAATCCAGGCTGTTGGCACCCATCAGCCTGTGTATCAGCCTCTGACAGCAGGGTCTAGAAGGCCCCTAGCCATGAGACATTTCTCTCTGGAAGAGAGGCACCTAGTCTTCTCTTCTCTTGCTGATACTTGGCTATGCACATGTTCCTCAGAAAGCCTATTTCGTGTCTGTGTATGCTACATAGTTAAGGCAGAGATCCAGGTGGTTTTCATAAAAGATAATAGAAAGAAGCCACCTTGTACCAACTTCACATACAGGCAACAGAATGTCATCTTCTATTGTTAAACTCATGGACTTAAAAGAATAGACCAAAGGCATAGAGAGTAACTGAAATGTAAATATAAGTATTGGCTTACATATCACTAACCTAAAGGAAACCAGGCAGAATTTTAATTAACTGTTTTAGTTACTTTTTGTACCTCTTTGGTTTACAGGAGATTATGTTTGTGGGTTAAATCTCTGAATGTCAATTGCAGGAATTCAGACTTTTGTATTCCCCTAACCTAGAAGTACAGAAAACTGTTGGTGAGGGCATGTTCAGCATAAGGAATGCCGATTTTTATGAGCATAAGGATCTTTCAAAAATAATATGCGATTCATTTTCATGAAACAACTGTGAAGGATAGTAAATGCACAGGCTCCCCCTACTAGAAGCAGCAGTACCCAAATTCTCAGAGAAAGCTCACTAGTGCTATTCCCGTGGAATAAAGGGGCGGGGAGGCTAAGACATTCTCAGTGTGGTCCTGCTTATCTTGGTTCCCATCCCAGGCTCTTCCCTGGAACCTGGCACCAATCCCTGCCACAGGCACAAAATGACAATGCCTAATGTGTTATTGCCAACACCTCCACCATCTGGTAATTTCTTCAGTGACCTACTTACTCAATTGTCTTAAAAAGGGAAAAAGGGAGAATTAAAAAAAAAATTCCAGAGAGACCTATATTCTAAAACCTTTGAATCATGACTGTTTCTCAAATAATCTTTTCTTTCCTGTGAGAATGAATTCAACTTCCAAGGAACTCGAGGACTGAGAGGTGGAGATCTTTGCCTAAATCCCTGACACACACACAAGAAAGAACCCAGGAAGTGTACCTGGGCTTTGACTAGAATCTGTAAAGAAACTGTTTTATAGATGAAGAGAGAAAGAGATAGAGACAGAGATATAGATAGAGATAGAGAGCAAAAACATAACAGATATACAATTAAGAGGTAGTAGACACAATATATCAGAATATAAATCCATATTAGAAAGATCTTTTACTAGTAAGCTTACAGAGATGATGTAGATTTTTAAATAAAGTATAAATTTGGGTTGCCTTGGAATGTAAAATCAGAGATAATTCTGTTATTAACTCCTCCATTCTTGACAGTTGGATAAAAATTATGCAACCTCATTCTATCTATCTTGTTATTTGTACTGTTACCCATACTGTTATTTTTATAGTGTTACCTGTCAAAATTTTACACCAAAATATAAGATGCTTTTAAATGAAGAGATGGAAAAGCATACTTAGCATACCCTTTTCTCTCATAAAAAGCAACAATAGGTAAAATATATGTTATTCCTAATCATTATCTTCAAAAACTGTGTCTATTCTTTTAAAATGTCACGAGTTCTTTAAATATAGTGATCATCTTTATGAAAAAAATACTTTCTTCACTGTTCAAAGTTAGCTGTGTCTGAGACATAATGCTGAAATTCATCACAAGTTCCTTGGCAAGCGAGGAATTATAGCTTCCTGAATGAAGAGGATGATATGTAAGAGAGAAATGACAACCAAATAAGTCAAGCCTTGCAAAGATAAGCAGTTCTTGGAGCAGATATGAAATGAATTCAAACAAAGTCTTCAATGACTGGTACTGACATGGACTGGATTGAGGATCATGTTTTTAAAGATATATGCATATGCCAATAGGACTTAAGCCTGTGATAAACACACACTCTGAATAAATATATATTTATGGAGAATGAATTATGTCAAATCACTTATTCCCTCCAAAGCTGTTCATAACGGGCAAGTGCCACGTCCCATGCTGGGCTTATCACAGGGAGTTACAGACAGAACGCGTCTGACCTTATGGAGTTTACAGTCGAGTGAGCAACACAGAAATTAGATGAATAACTACACATTGATGGAATTATATTGTGCTAAGTGTTATTAACAGGTGCCCTGAGAGATTATTTAGAATGGGGCATCAGGGCAGAAGCCTTAGAAAAGATGAATAACTGTGCATTTTTAAAAATCATCTGTAATATTGTCAACAATTTTTTTGAAAAAAAGAAAAAATCTGCATGAAGCATATGGTTAAGTTTTTTAAAAGGCCAAACAACAAACTGAAAAAATAATTTTGCCACTTATGGAAAAGAATCAATTTCTTTATTGAATGAAGTGTTCCTACAAATCAGTAAGAAAAACCAGAAATACAAAAGCAAAATGAGCAACAACAAAAAAGAAATATAAATGGATTTCAGGGGAATAAAAAGATCTTGAGCCTTTTACATAATAAAAAGTGCAAGTAAAAACAGCTTTAGAAGGACCCTTTAGCTCTGGCTGGTGTGGCTCAATTGGGCATCGCCCGCTGCACCAAAAGGTTGCCAGTAGATTTTCAGTCAGGCCCACGTGCCTGGGTTGCAGGCTCAGTCCCTGTTAGGGGGCATGCAGGAGGCAGCCGATGAATGTTCTCCTTCTCCCTTCCTCTTTCTCTAAAAATCAATAAAAATTTCTTTAAAGGGACCCTTTCTTTTTCACTAATCAGATTAATAAATTAAAAAAGATTGATCATAAACAATATTGGTGAGTAACTGGCAGAATAGGCATTTCATAGACTCTCAATAGGAGTATAAATTGTGGCAACAGACTTAGAGCAAAATTTGGCAAGATCTTTATCACTTAGAGAGCACAAACCCTTTGACCCACCATTTTACTTAAAGAATTCATCCTATAGATATTTTAAATGTGTATATAAAAAGTACTTACAGTAACATTTATTGTAGCATTGTTTTTAAATATTAAAAGGCTGAAAATTATCTTCGTGCTCATTAATAGACTAATGATCCAATAAATGGAATTGTATCTACACAATGAAACACTATGCAGTTGTTTTTAAAAAACAGATCCTCACTCACTAATACAGAAAGATTTTAAAAATACATACTTTTATTTATTTTTTAAATTTTATTTTTGAATTAAAGTTTACATTTAATATTATTTTATATTACCTTCAGATGTACAGTATGGTTAGACAATAATATAATTTACATGATTCCCCCTGATAATTTAAGTACCCACTTGGCACCATACATAGTTATATATTGACTATATTCCCTATGCTGTCCTTTACATCCCTGTGACTGTTTTGTAACTACCAATTTGTACTTCTCAATCCCTTCACCTTTTTCAGCCAGTCCTCTCAGTTTGTAAAAATACATACATTTAAGTAGGTAGAAATAACCAAGGGGTTATAACAGTAAATATAATATTCATTTAGATATATACCCACACATAGATGCTAGCATAGAGTAAAATGTTGCTGAATATTTTACTGCTAAATTACTACAATTAAATAAATGATTATTTCTGAGCATGTAGTCAAGGGGTCTGAGGTGCAAAGGACACTTTAATATCATTATACAACTAATTTCTTAAAACTATGCATGGGTAGCTTTTTCTCTAAAAAAAATTAGCAACTAGCTTAAGAAAAGTCAGATTAAACAATGGGTAGCACTGCTGATTGAACTTTGTGATCTGAGAGAAGATGAGGTGGCTGTTCTCTTTTGGTCATATAAATTGATTTTGACAAAGTAAGTGCAGACAGTAAACTAGTCTGATTTTCTTTCACCCATTCAATATCACATCCTCTAGAATGAAACAGAAGAGCTGGAAGTTTTAAAACATGCTTTGAGTCATCTGAGAAATGTAGACTTCAATTATCAGAAATTTATGTAAAGATGATTCAAGGAGAAGAAAGAAACTAACAAACATATGAAAGGCATAGTTATGAGCTAGACATTGGCACTTTACATAGTTTCATTCATTTGTTCAAAAAACTCATATAAATTCAGGGCCTTGCACTAGGGATATTGAAAACAAGTCATAATATCTCTATTTTTGTTGTGTGTTTTTTGTATGGTGGGCAAGACACATCACAAACAAGTTTGTTACAGATATGATAAATGCTATACAGAAGAGATAAAAGAATGATGTCAGTGTGTGTGTGTGTGTGTGTGTGTGTGTGTGTGTGTGTGTGTTGGGGATGGTAGACCTTAGCATTACTACTAAGATAATAAGAAATTCTTTGAAACATCCAGTCTGGTTTAGAAGTCCTCTTCCTCAAAAACTTGATCATGATATTCATTAAGACAGAACTTGGCTGTGCATTTTTAAAACAAGGTTTTTTGCCCTGGCTAGTGTGGTTCAGTTGGTTGGAGCATCATCCTATGAACTGAAGGGGTTGCAGGTTTGATTCCCAGTCAGGGCACATACCCAGTTTTGGGTTTGACCCCTGGTCAGTATGCTTACAGGGGCAACCAATCAATGTTTCTCTCTCTCTCTCTCTCTCTCTCTCTCTCTCTCTCCTTCTCTCCCTCTCCCTTTTTCTCTCTCTAAAAACCAATAAAAAACATGTCCTTGGGTGAGGATTAAATAAATAATAAATAAAATAAGTAAAACAAGGTCTTTCTAATAATCAACTAAGAAACCAAATCAAGAAATCCAATATATTGGTTGGAAGATAGAAACTATTGCAGGCATTAAGTTCTACAACATTTTAAAATGTTGTAGGAAGATGTAAAATAAACACAGCCACACATCAATAACTCTAGGGTTCCAAGAGGCAAAAATGCCACATGTTCCACTAGGTTTCCTATGCAGTTTGTTAGGACATTCACAGATGGTGTATGAAATAACAGTTTTTCAAAAGACCTATAAGCAAACTATTCCATCAGCTCAAAAGAGATAACAAAGCAATTGGGCTACATGGGCTGAATGTATAAATGACATTCAGCATTGAAGCTCCAATGTGACCTAAAGTAATAATATGGGCAATAATAACAAATTTTAATAATAATAACAACAGCTACTGTGGTTAGGCACTTTCCAGATGTAAAGTCATTTAAATGGAAATTACTCTAACAAGGGTAATATTATCCTCCCCCCTTTTTTTGTTAATCCTCACCCAGGATGATGGTGACAGAGAGAGGAGAGGAGAGAGAAACATCGATGGGAGAGAGACGCATCAATTAGTTGCCTCCTGCATGTGCTCTAAACCAGACCAGGCCCAAAAAAACAACCGAGTACATGCCTTTGCCAGGGAATCAAACCAGCGACCCCTTGGTGCACAGGCCTAAGCTCCAACCACTGAGCCATGTCCTCCAGGGCTATCCCTATCCCTTTTTTAAGATGGGAAGGTCAGTAACTTTCTCAAAATAAAAGACAAGAACCAGTCTTTAATATTAGGTCTATTTGGTTCTAAGCGCCATGTTCTATAGAATTTGAGAGGATGAAAAGGGGGGTTGGAGAGGCTGGGGAGAAGACAGAGAAAGGGAAAGAAATGAAGGGAAGAGGTAAGAGAAAAGTAAAAATTAAAAAAAAGGAGAAAAATGCCCAAACACAGAAGTCCAGGGTTTTCCAATGTGTAAACTGTGGCCCTGAGAAGGGGATATTGAATGCAGTTGGAAGTCTCTTAGAGCACATTCATTGTCCAAAAGGAATAAATGCAACCTCTGAGAACATGAACTACTTTTTTTTTTAATGTACACAGATGCTTTGGATCCAGATCATTCTTAAATGATATAGAGGATAAACAGCGCTAGGGTCAGAATGAACGACTTGAACTAGAATCCTGATTCCAATATATACTGCCAGATAAACCTGAGCAAGCCACTTAAACTCTCAGAGCTCAGTTTTCTCATCCGAAACAGCATATCATAGCACCCACTTCTTAGAGTTGGGACAATATTTATAAACCATTGAGAACAGTGTTTTGAATGCCAACACAATGAACAGACGTTTGTTATTCAAAATAAAACATTCACACAAACACTCAAATATACTGAACAAAACTTTATTATCATTGTATCTATTACAGTAATAATGATGCATATGTGTGAGAATTGGAACCTACTGCTTCAGGGCACAATTGGATTCAACATGGCATGGCTGGGGATTTACTGGGAAACTGCCTGAAATAAGCCATCATGCTGCAATTAGAAATGGCTTGGTTCTTTTGAGCAAAACGTTTAGACAGATGAGAGATTTAAAAGCCAAAGACACAAAAGGTGACAGCAATTACAAATGGTTTCTCCAGCCATAAAACACTGATGGGACAGCGCTGCTGGTCATAACCCATCTCCTCTGCTTACAAACTGCCAATCACAGACATCAGGACCTTAGCAGTAAGATAGAAAAATATCCCAGTTAAGAATCTAAAGACTAAGGAATGTGTTCAAGAACTGAAGACAAAATCTTTAAGTATCAAAGAATGCCATTTCCCTCCATTTTTTATCTTACGTTTTATTTGTAGTTTACTTCAGCGCCTTTTTGTAATTAAAAATAGCAACTTAGTGACTTCTGGTTTCTAACTTATAAGTTTGTATAAAATCAAATACTGTTTTAAAAAACCATTTGGCTTACTCACGGAAATGATTTAGTTGGGAAGCCAAGGTAATGTACTATTGAACTCTAGTCAGATTTTAATGTACGTTTTTGTTGTTGTTGAGACTGAAAGGTGAAGAGTGTGTGCTTAGCAAAAGTGTGTAACAGTCTGGAAGAGAATGCTCAATGCTCGCCGGGCTTCCATTTCAGCCGCTGCCTGACAGGGCTGCATGGCTGGCCTGAGTTGCTCAAGGAGCGTCCAGAAAAGGAAATATCAAAGGAAAGCTACAGAACAACTTTAACTAATTAAAAGTTTCTCTTTCATCCTTGACTGTCTGTTTCCAGTACTTCTTGGACAGACTTAAATGGAGTAACAAAGAGTAGGTTGTACTATAGGAGGCATCTGTTCAGGCATCTAAACAGAGAGAGGGCGCTCCCCACAGTGCACTTTCTACAGAACTGCAGGGGTAGATTGCCCATGCTGTTTTTATCGTATCATCCATGGCTCCTTTCCACTTACAGCACTTACAGAATATGACTTTCATGATTTAACAGAACGGAGTCAACAATAACAATGATTAGGGTAGAAAATGGTTAAGACTTAACTTTTTGTAAAATATATTTTGACTGATTTCAGAGCGGAAGAAAGAGGGAGCGAGAGATAGAAACATCGCTGATGAGAGAGAATCATCCATGGGCTGCCTCCTGCACGCTCCACACTGGGGATCGAGCCCACACGCAGGCCCTGGTTCATAGGTTGATGCCCAACCTCTGAGCCACACCGCTGAGCAAGACTTAACTTTTTAAAAAACTCAAAGCTAGTTGATCAGAACTCAATGCCTTATGTATTGTTTACCTTTATTACTATTATACTATTATATGAGACTGGGATATTTCTGGCATTAAGTCAGTTACATCTAGACAGTGAAGTTAAAGTCTGTAAAATAAAAAGTTTGAGTTAATAATATATTACCCAGCCATCTGCAAATATGCTCATTGCTTCATATTCAATTTCTGTGTAGTCAAGAGGTAAACATACTTTCTGAATTCACTCTTATTTAACACTGGCTGGTGGAAAAGCCAAAAAACCAGAAAACAGGACACACACACACACACACACACACACACACACACACACATGTACACACACACACACGTACACACACACACACATGCACACACATTCAGAGCATTAGCCTCTATTCCTGCTGTATCCTAGTTTCTCCACTTAAATCAAATCATTGGGAGTCTCTAAGCCAATTCCATTAATATTCTTTTAAATATATTTTGAATCATTTCCCTTGATTAATTTGAGAATTTCCTACCAGAAATTCTCAGACACTTTCATATTTTAATCATCTTGTATATTTGTTTAAAATTAGACTTTCAAATATGCTATGTGTTTATATATATTGGAAAATTCTATATGTCCATGATATACACTTCAAAAAGTGGAATAAAATATCCAATCATTTTGAAACTTGATTATATATTAAGCAATATTTTAGAAAAGGGTCAGCAAACTATGACTCCTGGACTCTAAGTTTTGGTAAAAATATTTTTACTGGAGCACACGACATTTATTCATTCATGGATTATCTATGTTGCATGTACAGCACAACAATAGAGTTGAATAGTTGCACAGGGACCATATGACTTGCAAAGTCATATTTATTTACTATCTGTCCCTTTGCAGGAAAAGTTTGCTGAATGCTGTTCTAGGCACTTTACCTATATTAAATCATTAAATCACAAGCAACCCTATGAGATTGACACTGTAATTATTCCCATTTTATAGATAATAAACTGAGGCACCAAGAGGTTAAGTAAGCAATTTGCCCAATGTCACAAAGTTAGCAAGTGGCAGAGCTGGAACAAGGCACTCTGATTCCAAGCCTTTGTTCTCAGCCATTGCCTGTCAAGCTAATTTAATAGAAAAGAACTAAACAAAGAACGCTATTCAACATTTCTTTTTGTTGTTGAATCTATATCTATTTTAACCTTCTTTTTATTGTTGACACTATTGCATATGTCCCCATTTCCCCTTTTGCTCACCTCCATCTTAATTTTTTATTGTAACATCAATTTTATAAAACCTGATGTGATAAAGAAGAATTAGATAGTTTCTGCAAAAACACTGGCTGCCAGTGTTTTTATTCCCATTAACCTGGAGCACATTATTTAAGAAATAGTTTGCTAGTTGTGAAATTAACAATCGTTCTTTAAGTATTCAATAGTGATACATTTTTCATAACAGTAATTATATATAAAACATATAGTAGTATCCTTTTGGAGTCATGCTATGTGTACTGAAATCCAATAAAATCTACTTGAAATAATTAATCTTGATGCTTTCTTCCTTCAATGATATACTTTTTTGTTTTGCTTCTAAAAGGTGAAGCTTTAAGGCCAACTTGTTAGAAAGCATCAGAATTGCCAATCATTTCAAGTAGGTTTTATTGAATTTCAAAATCTTTAATGTGCACCTCCTTCATCTGGAGGCGGAATGTTCCAAGCTGTCCTTCCAGGAGGGCTAATGGGCCTCTCTGATGAAGCCAGTACAGAGTCCTCCTCCCCTTCTTTAAGTTCTGATGGATTTATATACTTCCAGAAAAATACACACACACACACACACACACACACACACACACACACACACACCCTTTTTCTAAAACCTTGAAAAAATAGTTAAAATAATATAATTATAATTCTCTCTTGAAAAGTCAGTAGCTCCAAAGGCCCCATCTGTGACTTGATTAGCCCAGTGATCTAGTTACAATTAATGCAAGTGGTAGTCCTAACAGAATATAAATAATGCATTTATTCAGTACTATTTATTGAGTGCCTACTATGTGCTAGGCTTTGTTCTAGGTACTGGAAATACAGCAGTGAACAAACAAAACTGATTTTAAAAAATCCTGACTAGTCATCCTTAAAGTTTATCGTAATTTTACTTAAACTGGCTGTAAATAAAAAGCCCTGCTCGGGCTGTGGATGTGCCAATGGCTGGGTCCTGGGTGGAGGGTAGGGGAAGCCTCCCTACCCACAATACTCTGTGCGGGACCTGGAGTCTGGTGCTCTGTGCACAGCATGTTTCTGCTGACAAATGTTTCATGCTGTCTTCCCAGAACCCTCCTTCCTTTCCAAACGCATCCTCCTTTTGTACTCCCCATCTCTGCAAACGAAATCACCATCTGACCAATTCTCCAAGTCAGACTTCCTTACACTCACCCCCCAATCCAGTTATGCAGACAAAGAAGGTGCCTTCTTATCTTATGAAAAAGCAAAATGCACAGAGGACTAGAGTTGTGGAAGTAGGAGAATAAAAAACACAGTTTAGAGACCCTGACTACTCTCACCCACCGTTTTATAACATCGTCCCAGGGAAAAAGAAAAATTCACATCACTGGACAGAAGAAACGCTCAGGTTTGAAGACTCGGTGCTGCTGTATAGATGTGATGACATCACTCTGGATTTTACTGTCTGGATTCAAAGTTACTAACACAAAAAAGTCTGATATGAAAAAAACAAGCTATAGTAATAAAAACATAATATGCTAATTAGATTAGACTGCTGAACAACCTTCCAGACATCCTTCTGGATGACCTTCCAGACAAAGCCAAGGCTGCGAGGGCCAAGGCAAGCTGCCGCAGCTGCGAGGGCCGAGCCCCTTGCATGAGTTTCATGCATCGGACCTCTAGTAATAAATAAAGTAAAATAAAAAGCCCTGCTCTGGATTTTAAAGAACAATGAAAAAATATAATAAATTTGTATTTATTTCCTTCCAAATTAAGACACAAAGAGAAGTAAAAAAGTTTTATTATTTGTGCTACTGAGCTGTAAGAAGATTCCTTCCTATAGATATTACTTTTCAATCTGGCTTTATATGCCAGACCGCCCCATTGGCTATATATTTTTCCTTAGGAATTTTTACACATGTTCTTAAAATGCTGACACTTAATCTTTTTCCTCTTGTCAGAAAAGAAATTTTTTCAAGTGAAAGTTATGACTTGGGAAAGTAAAGGAAGAGATATTTTTTTGCTCCACACCATTAGAGTCAGTAGACATTCCATTATTTATATAGTGAAGTCGTATGCATTCTGAGGACACAGTAGACAAAGTCCAAGACACAGAGAAAAGGCGGCCATTCTACTTTCTAAAAATGCATGGATTCCTGTGCTCGGAAATGGTGGAGACCAACAATGACTATCACCAATCACAGACAAGAACATTTCTAGAAGACACTATGAAAGACAGTGGGGCTTTCATGGCTATCCTTACCACTGCCTGATTCTTTAACAATATTCATAAACAGGTCTGCTTCTCAAAAGGCATCTTGTCAGGAAGGAAAGGGAAAATAATGATAACCTTTTAGATGAATGATCAAGGTGTGGCTTTTATCAAACATATCTTCATCCTGTGGACTCGCCTTCTGAATGGTTAAACAGGATGAAAATAATCTAAGAGATCTGCACTTAATGTCAAATGGCTCTGGTGCTATTACTCATCCAACTTCAGGGAACAATACATATGCCATTGTCAGGGGAGTAAATTTCCCTAGATAAGGACGGTAACTTGTTTTTAGCCCTGGGTCCAAGTGACACTGTATCTCTATAAATTTATTTCGTTTCACTCTTTGGTTCCTATATGCATAATTCCAGCTACCTAAAAATTTTAACTGGTAATTATAAATTTCATTTTCCTACTGGCCAGTTATCATTTAAGAACAATGTATACTCAAATAATGCATAATACAAATATGTCATGTTATACATATAACCAAGACAGAAAAAAGTATTAGTTAACATGACAGTCTTCTTTTTTAGAGGAACTAAAACCAAGCCACAGAATAGCACCAACTCTCTAATATCTGTGAATGAGATCATTATTTCCCTTGAGAAGTCATTTCTTTAAACATGATTGATACATATCTTTGCTACAAGTCCAGTATATTTTAATTCAGAGACTATCCCAAAAATATTGTAAAGAAGCCAAAATCATTAGTTAAGAAATATCTCCTATTATTAATTACACAGAAAATTTCCTAAAATCTAATTAGTAAAAAGTATCCTATATAATAAAAGCCCAGTGACCAAAACAGCGGAACGACCAGAACGACCAGAGACCAGAACAATGGCAGTCTCGTGCCCTGGCTGGCCCCACCCCCCAGCGGGGACCTCCTTCCTGATCCGGGGCCCCCATCAGGGTAGGCTGGTCGGCCCCTACCCGTACACCAGGCCTCTATCCTATATAATAAAAGGGTAATATGCAAATTGACCCTAACAGTGGGACGACCACTTGACCAGTCACTATGAGGCACACTGACCACCTCTCGATCCCTTTCCCCAGCCAGCAGGCTCCGATCACCCAATGGCAAACGGGGAACCAAGAGTGGGTGGCGGCAGGGGGCGGGGCCAGTTGTAGGCAGCCGGGGAAGATGGCCCTGATCACAGGCCATGCCTAGGGACTGTACCATCACATGAATTTTGTGCACCGGGCCTCTAGTATTAGAATAAAACATTTCATAGCTCTGTTAGTAACATAATGTTGAATTCCCTGCATATGGTCCATAGAATTTTATGAATAGACTGATGAACATAATTCCTTCCATCACAAGTTAGATTCTAGGGTAGTGGTGAAATCTTTATGCTTTCTGTATTCTTTATTTTATTATTTTTACTTCAATAAATGTCAAGGTCTCATATAACTACTATACTTTGCAAACAAAATGTACCTTTAGTAAAAGCAAATTTTTTAGCAATTTAAATACTTATAAAATAATGGTGAAATACTGCTGCAGTTTTTCGTGACATCTATTTTCCAGCTTTGCTCAATCTGTTTTTAATCAAAGAAACCTCATTAATAAGAAAAATTCCTTTGAAATATATAAAATGACAATAAACTTATTATGCTGGTTCTTTTTAAAAAATCTATAATATATGGAGAATTAAAATATAGTCTCAATCAAATAAAGTGTGAATCCTTGAGTGGAAGTAATACTTAACGAATGAGATTTCTGATGAACTTTGTAGTTATCATCAAGCAGACAGCCCTCCTTGTTTACTACTTCTTAATTTTTTTTTACCAAAATGCTTTAGGATGTTTTCCTTAATATGCAGGAAACTATCAGGATCATAAGTGAATCTTTACTGATGACTGAGGGTTTGGTGATAATTCAGAGATATAATTCTGAATATAATTATCATTCTACCTTGTGAAGAGTTGTTTGGGCTGAATTCATTTCCTGGAAGCTAGATTAGCTGCTATTCCCCTAGTGTGTTATGCATGGATTGGTCTTAACACTTAATACATGACATTGAAATGAATGTGTAAGTGCCTGAGCATCCGGAAGGCAATTTTCATGGCTTTATCATTAGCATCCACCCTCCCACTTGGCATACAGTTGGTGCTCAATAAATATGTGTTGAACTGATTCATTCATAGCCCACATCAGAAAAGAATAAAAAGATTTTACTTTCCTCAGAGATCAAAGAATATTTAAGCTTAATCTAAGTGTATACAGTAGAAAAAAATGTTAAATGGAGCAAATAACCTTATTTTATTTCATTAAAAGTAATGTATTATATAATTTCTAATTGACAAGTATGGTTCTAGGAGAATAAAGAATACTAAGCAAAAACGAAAGCAGATTTAATAATACTGTCTTGTGAGTATAAATTTAAAAGAATTACAATTTACCGCAGCACCAAAACTGCCTGAATTAGACGCTGAAAGTCTAGAGATTTCATCTTCCCATTCTGGAAACAGTTATAGGGTTGATAAATGAAGAGAAGAGAAATGAGGCAAAGGTACAACTTAAAATATGCAAAAGATGTCTATTTTATTATGCTTTTGAACTCAGTAGATATATAATATAGTCTTTTTCAAAGTATACCTTAAAAGTTCAATTTTTATTGAAAAAAATTATGCTTCACTATAACATAGAAAGTTACAAACTGGTTAGTTTAATGATAAAAAAATAAAATGCAAATTCTAACCAGAAAACTAAAATGTACATTAACCTTTAATAAAAGCTACCATTTTATTGAGCATTTATTGTGCAGGTACTGTGTTAATCCCTTTACCTACATTGTGCCATTTAATTCTAAAAACAGCTTTGTGAAGTAGGTATCATTTTCACTTCTATCAGATAAGAAAACATTAAGAAGTGAAATAAACTTCATGTTTAAATCAAGAGTATAGGTACTTCTAATCAATTTTTAATTCTTTTTTTTTAAATCCTCACCCAAGGATATGCTTTTCATTGATTCTAGAGAGGAAGGAAGAGGAAGAGAGAGAGAGAAAGAGAAACATCTATTGTTTTCATCTCCTGTGTTCTCCAAAGGGGATCAAAACCGTAACTTGAGTATGCACCCTGACTGGGAATCTAACCTGAACCCCTCAGTGCACGGGTGACGCTTCAATCAACTGAGCCACACTGGCCAGGGCTCTAATCAAATTTAATTATATTAGTGATTGTATGACTAGCTGAGCACTGCTTCTGACACTTTGCTTTAATTAAATTAATATAATTTTTCTAAAGCCTGGAATGGAATGTTTCATTTACAATTGATTTTGATGAGGCTGCTAAAATACACTGGGAAGAGTGAATAAAAGGTAGAGTATTAAAAATAGTAACTGCTCTTCCCCTGCCCCCTTTTTTAACAAAGTTCTGAATTGTGCAGAAGAAAACTACAGATTGGGCTAATGATCTAAAATACAAATTTTGATCAAATTACACAACTGCTTTTAAGACATTATTCTGTTCCAAAGTGGAAAAGATGATGAAAGGAATGTGTTCACATTTCTACATGTGATAAAAGGATGACAGAAATACATTTTTTATTTGTCCTGTGCTTTAAAATATTTGTAATGATAAAAACAACAAAGCCAACTGTGTTAGTGCAGCATTCATTGAGGGGTTGTTTTTTTCATCAGCAGAATATAGTTAAATATAGAAATATGTGAAGAGAAGAATCAAGGAAGACTGAATTCCTGTCACATAAATGAGTTAAATGAATAGTGCCTTACAAGGAACTTAAAAAAAGATTTGTATAAAAAACTAAATTATGGGACCAGATTACTAAAAGATAATACTTACATCAGTAAAATTAAAAATATACATGGCACTCAGATCCTATTAAAAGGCAAGCTTTTATCTCTAATTGAACCAGCTGTTATGAATTAAGAAGTTGAAATACCACATGATATCATCCAGTGAATGAGTATATGATATATAAGAAATATCTAAACTTTAAGTCAATTTTTAAACTTCACTTATGATTTTAAATATTTAATATAATATTATCCCACATTAGATTTATTTCTGGCTTATATTGCTCACTACTAAATAAGTAACAACTTTTTCTAATGACAGCATAATACTAATGGATATTTCTCTGAACTTGTAGATACCTACATAAATACATAAATACAGTTGTAGTTGAGGAGCTAACCATATTTCAAGTTTAAAAAGTAAATTATAAATCATGCTCAGTGTTTTTTTTTCTTTTTTCCAGGTAGATTACGACTACTTTAACATTTAAATAAACTAAGATAATATATAATCACTTTAGAAAAATCATCAAAGCATATATGAACATACTGTCAGGATATTGGTTAGACTTAAAGGTATTTAAAATTTCTATGGATTGTATTACTCATTTCTAACACATAATTTTCTCTTAGTGAGAGTATAATACAAAAATAAAAATTTGTAGATGTTTAGGATTACAGGCTCCATTTTTTGTAACATGGATCATAGTGCTTCCCTCTGACCTATTTAAGGCACATTGGGGAAAACATTTTTAAAAATTAAAGGCTATAATTATAAAATATAAATGAGCAATTATATCGTGATTTGAGCTCTGCAACCATTCCCACCCTGGTTTCATATATCTCATCCCAGTGCATATGCTCAGATGATTGCCATAATAGACATTCACCTAAAGACATAGTGCATTTGGGGGGATCATTTGAATCAAATGCTATAAAAAGGGGTTGGTTGAATAAATTATATCTGGGGACCTAACCTTTTTTGGAAATTGTATTCCTTTAACAATATTCAATATGGATCTTTTAAAAAAAATTTTTATTGATTAAGTTATTACATATGTGTCCTTATCCCCACATTACCCCCACTCATGCCCTCACCCCCCTATTGTCTGAGTCCTTTGGTTAGGCCTATAGGCTTGCATATAAGTCCTTTGGTTGATCTCTCCCCTACCTTCCCTCTGAGGTTTGACGGTCTGATCGATGCTTCTCTGTCTCTGGATCTGTTTTTGTTCATCAGTTTATTTTATTCATTATATTCCATAAATGAGTGAGATCATGTGATATTTATCTTTCTCTGACTGGCTTATTTCACTTAGCATAATGTTCTCCAGTTCTATCCATGCTGTTGCAAATGGTAAGAACTCCCTTCTTTTTTACCACAGCATAGTATTCAATATGGATCTTTCCAATTCATAAAAGACTGATTCTAGTTTCAAACTAACTGATCACATCTTTCTTCTTCATGAGACCTCCACTGCTCATCTCCAACAGCTGAAGGTGTCCAAGACAGGACAGTTTCAAACCAACTCTTGTATCAAAAAGAGAGCAAATAAAACAGCCAGTATTCCTAAACAAGATGGAACTCCAGCCAGTTGTTTCATTTCTGACACAGGTCCCCTGAGTGCTCGATTGCTCAAACCAAGGGGCGTTAATGTAATGGCTTCAGGCACCTGAGCCAGTGAACTCAGCTTCTAAAAAGCCTCTAAATAGCCTTAATAAGTGTCTCAATCACCTCTAAGGTAGATAAAGAGATGGCCCTGATGCATATTAGGTAAGACATTTGATAGATGTTGAATTAATAAATGCCTTGTGCCAACACACAGAAGTTGCATTGAAGTGTTAACTAAACCTTATGGCAATTTGGGCAGCAGAAACAGCACTTGATTTTCAGTAAAGAGGTTCTACTCCTAACTGGCTACTGATATGTGCCCCCTGGGAGGGAGGCACAGGGCAGTCACTTGGTCTGTCTACCAGCAGTCAGCAGTGTCTTAATTTACAAAACAAAGGGTTTGGACAAATGTCTAGTTCAGATTACAGGGATGCTGTGCAAATGGATCTAGGCTGTGCCTCTGGTTTCAATCAGAGCTTCTCTTCTCTTCTCTTCTTCTCTTCTCTTCTCTTCTCTTCTCTTCTCTTCTCTTCTCTTCTCTTCTCTTCTCTTCTCTTCTCTTCTCTTCTCTTCTCTTCTCTTCTCTTCTCTTCTCTTCTCTTCTCTTCTCTTCTCTTCTCTTCTCTTCTCTTCTCTTCTCTTCTCTTCTCTTCTCTTCTCTTCTCTTCTCTTCTCTTCTCTTCTCTTCTCTCTCTCTCTCTCTCTCTTTCTCTCTCTCTCACCAGCAGAGTGGAGAATTGGGGTCAGACCAGCTGGGATGCAACTCTGATTGCGGCCACTTACTCACCTGGGGGCGTTACTGCACCTCTCCATGCTCAGTCTCCTTGCAGCCATAAAGGGGAAAATGATGGCGCCCACCTCATAAACTGACGCCTGCCATCCATGTAACAACCCTTTGCAAAATACTTAGAATGCTGAGTGGCACATAACGCTAGCCCAGATTTCATACAATAACTATCATGCTGTGATCTTCACTGAAGAGAAACCTCATAGGAAAGATGATTTAGAAGTAATTTCTTCATTACATTGATGTTTCATGATGCTGAACACATGGAAAGTTTCAAAGGAAAATTATTCACATAGTCACAGAATGTCATACTACAATGTATACCAAAAATGACTTACAAAATGAAAGAACTCATCAAATCAAATTAGAGAAAATGCTTTCTATTTAAAATGCGTATTTCATCATAGATAAATTTTCAAAGAAATAACTTCATTACATATGAAGTAATGAGTAATTCATTGTATTAAAATATTGCTTTAACCCTAAAAATCATAATACTCAGCTTATAATCAATGCTTTGCTTACATTCTTCTGCTTGCTACTTCCTTTAGAAATGAAGGGTCAAGGAGAAGTCATTTGGTCGGATTATAAATTATGACAACTATTTTTAAGTAATAATTACACAGCGTTTGAAAATTAAAGTTCTGAGCAGCTGCTACTACATCAGAAACAATGAAAGCCAAAGTCTTACTAGATTTTAATATCACCATGCCTAACATTACTTCTCCACACTGTATTTTATATCAATAACATACTTTCCAGTACAAATTACAAATGGAGAGCTTTTCTACAGAAAAAGCCAAGAGCACTTTATGGTGACCTGAAATCTGTAAGAGCAGCTGGGTTTCTTTGCCCGTCGGCTGTGCCGCCCACCACGCCCAGGAAGGAGCCCTGCGCTCAGCCTTCCATTCCCAGAGACCCTCACAGCTGTGCCAGCTAGAAAGGGCACCAAGTACCTATCACACGTGACAGCCCCAAAGCACCATAAGGACACAGGGGCCTTTGCTTTTTATTCTTAATTCTGGTACCTTTCTTTCCCCAGAGATAACTTTAAAAATCATGGTGCTTTCACATCCTACTTTAAAGGTGAGCAACAAGAACTCTAGCAAGAGCACTGGAAGGTAGGAAGGGATGAGCATAAACACACTCGAACATTTCCGTTGGAACTACTGTTCCTCTGACTGGTCCGGCTTTCCCGAGCCAGGGTCAGTCCACGCAGGGCAGTCAGTGTCTCCTTCCTGCGGTGATAATCTGCACACTCAGACTGGGACATTCCATCCCTTGTACGTGATTCTCACCAAGGACCCGGCAGGCGTGTAACCATACCAGGATAGGGGTCCAGCAGTTCACAGGCATCCCCCCTTCTGGCTGAGGACGACTAGAGAGAAGCTATGTGCCAGGAAATCCCATTTGTTCCAAAACAGATTGGATGAAATTCTAACATTTCATATCCAGCTACTGGGGCTAATAAGTTATTCTGACAACTATAAAAAATTCAGGGGTGGTCAATCTATTAAGAATGTGGGGCAGATAGGAATTTGCCAAGCAGACAAAATAAAAGCCTTCCAGGCTGAGGATCCAGCTTGTAAACAGTCACGGCGTTGTGAAATAGCATATGGTTCTTAGAGAAAATACAACTAGTTTTGGGTTTGAGAGGCAGCACAGTAATTTTTACGTAGAATGTGAGCAGGGGCATATCTTGCAGTCTGTTCTTTGTCAATAGGGAGACAGTGGGAAAAAAAAAGCATAAAAATGCCTTATCCAGAATGACGTGTTTTAGAAAGACTACTGTAGAAGCAATCATTCGGAGAGGGCATGGGCTGTGAGGCCACGCCTCATCACTCTTCCAGGAGATTACAAGGCCTTTAATCAAAGCATTGCCTGTAGAACTCCAGGAAAATAGATTTTACCAAATGACAACACAGACTGCTGAAAATGTCTAACCGAAGTCATACCAAACAGCAGGGGATTTTAGAAAGGGGCGGGGATCAACTTTGAAATCTAGAAAAAACTAAGTTGCATTGGAAATGATCTCAAAAATTTAGCAGCTATTCAAAAAGAAACATTTTATATTCATTTGAACAGGAATCAGAGTTTTACATTCAGAAAATAGCTAGTTGTACAGGAATACAATTTGCTCAGTTCAGTTGAATAACGCAGCTAGAGGTAGCCAAGCTAGGACTATAATAGGATTCTAGATTCTCTAAAATTCTTCATTAAAAGTATAATTAGGGAGGGGGTGGGTGGAGGTGGAAGAGGGTAAACTTTGTCAAAAAATTATAATTAAATTAGGACAAATAAAATAGGAATGAGCTCTTTTTGGAAAGCCTATGATCTTGCACTGAGTAATATGATATCAATCAACCATCATGGCTGAGAGGACTAATTCCTGGTAAGGTCTGACTGGGGTAGGCAGGATCTATGACACAAAAGTTTCATAAACACCATAGCTAAATGATAACTCATGAGAGGGAAATTCAATGAAAGAACCTTCAAAGGGAATACAGAAGTAGGGAGCATCATGTGAGAGAGTTACAAAGACAGTGTGAGAGCAACAGAATGCATAAGGCTCATCATGAGATCAGAAAGCATGTGTGACCCAGTCAGTGGGCTAAAGACCATGTAAGAAGAGACCGGGCAGCAGATGGGAGAAAAGGGCAGAGCAGGCAAGATAGGCCTATGACACAGAGACGATGGCCATGGGAAGACACGGGCAGCTACAGCACACAGGCAGCAGGGAACATGCAGGACGGCACACGTAAGAACTGGATGTTGCTAGAGGAACAAAGAGGAGCGTTTCCCTACTTCTTCCTTGCCTGGTTTTGAGTGCATGATGGGTGGGTGGGGAACATATTCTTCAGTGTCTAGTTGCAGGGCATTTTCCCATATTCAGCCAGACACACACACACACACACACACACACACACACACACACACACACGCGCGACTGCAAAAATAGGCCAATCGCTGTTTTCATGGGGCAGCTTTCCCGCAAAAAGGCTCCCAAAACAGACATGAAAGTTATTACTTAGCTAAGAAGGGCTACTACCATGAAGAATTTTACCTTAGGAAAAAATAACGGGATGCCTACTTCTGTACATATACAGGTTTGGAGAACTAACATGGGCTTGTTCCCCACCTCCTGGATACTAGGAATAGAAAGTGGAAAGGAAAACGTCCTAAGGACAGGGGTTAAGTATCCTCAAGTGGTCCCCTCTCTTGCTTAATTTTTCATCCTTTTATCTTTCCAGAACCCTGATGTCTGTTAAGCCATGAGATTTTCTTAGGACGCTTCATTTTGGTATAGCTAGAACTATTAATAAGTTCTCAGTATAGATGAGAACTTATTAATATGTTGTTGTTTTTTTTCAAAATGAACATGCACTAAAACACTAGATGTAAATTAAACAAATTAGCATAGGAGTACTTCCCCCTTTTAATGAAAGGTCTAGTGAAGGAATTTCAGTCCCAACCACTCTCTCCTGGGCAATGGATGGCTAAAGACCAAATGGGAAGAGAGACCATAGGTGCATATTAGCAGAACAGTCACCTCAGATACTGAAGAGCTCTTCTCCCCGCCCCCTATGCACCACTCAGCTAATTCCTAAAGCTGTGGATTGGGTGAAATAAAAAGAAGTATTAGTCTCTGGTACATTGCATGTGAATTTTGTTACTCGGGTCATAAAAAATTTGGAAATACAAGTTTACAGATGGCACCCTGACAATGGGTTCTTACAGGAAATAGACACATTCAAGCTTTATTATCTAGTTAAAGGCCAAACAAAAACAAAAGCACACAGCCCCTGATGACAGTGCCAGAAAGACAATTAGGCTGAATGGAACAAGATGACAGTTCACACGTTTGTCGTGATGATGTTCTGTGCACATTTTATGTTCAGTAAGCTTTTAATGGGTTTCAGCATGTGAGTTCTCATTTTTAAGTAAAACAGTTATGTTCTCGGGAACCTTCAACCCAACTGAAGTCTCATACCAAGTAGAAGTACAAATTCTTTCATCGCAGATTCCTTGTAACTAGAAATGTTGTGCCTTTGGCCCTCTGCCTCATAGGGGATGGACAATAATAGCAAGTAGGTACTTAAGGTCAAACCTTTCCCTACTGGAATACTCAGTGCTAAGGAATTAATCCTATTCTGATGAGGTTTCAACTTGAAAGGAATCAAATAACGACAGTTGCTGGTCCCTAGGAATTACAAGCCTTGAGCCAGGAACTGGGTTTATTAATTGAGCCTATGTGCATTAAATGCCAGTGGTGGCTGTCATCCCAGTTGGGTGTTGCAAAAACAAACGATCAGAAATGAATGTATGATATGTTTGCAATCTATTTGAAAATGCAGTCACATATTGAGGCTAGAGATGAGTGAGCACACAGAAGGGGAGGGAACAAAGGATGGTGGAACAATAGGGAATAACCGAGTTCTGGGAAGGAATGATTAATAGGGATGGAAACCATTGAGAATGTCTTGCCAGGGAAGGTGTCTTGAGCCAGACATGTAATACAAGTCAGATTTGCCAAAGCAGCGAAAACACTCCAAGCACAGAGAAGCCTACAGCAAAGGATTCATGTCAGTAGCCACCATAGCAGATTCAGGGAATAAGGAGGTAGATAGCCTTTTGAATTTGTGGGTTCAGAGTGGTAGTCTAGAGACAATTTGGAATGTTTTTTAGAAACTGATGATGAATTTCTTAAGTCAATCTAAATAATTTACATTTGTTTACCCGATAGGTAGAAAGCAACACTAATGTTCTTTTTGTTCAAAATACCTACTTTAATTCAGTCACAATTCCAATCTGATTCATAAGGGAAAATTTGTCTCTTGCCAGAATTATTTAGTCTCTGCTGGTTAAACAAGGCACACGGAGAGTTGCTCTAGGGAAGGCAGCCCTTTCACATTTTTTAAGTAGCTAGAGATGAAGAGACGTAGCTGGATTCCCAGGAGACCCCAAGCATGGGAAGGTTTACAGTCACTGGAGATGATCTCACTTTACAAAACGAACGTCCTTGGAGACAAATTTCCTGCATAATTTTAGACTCTCCCCAATTCTCAGCCATGCCTAGTCACTTCTTATGAATGTTTGTTGACTGACTAAGTAGGAAAGCTAAACTGCATGAATAATGTCTCTGAGCATTATTTTAAATTGCTGAAGTTCCCTTTCTAGAAGCAATGTGATGCAGCTTTAAAAAATGAGGACTGAAAGCAGATAAACTTGAGTCAGCAGTTTTTTTTAGCAATATGGCTTTAGACCAATAATTTCTGTGAGCCACAATTTTCTCATTTGTAAAACGGGTAATAATACTACCTTGCAGAACTGCTGTGAATATAGATATGTAAAAATCTTGCCTAGCTCAGTGTCTGGTAATGTAACAACAATTCAACCTACAATACATAGTATTCTGATGCTAGTCTTTTATTCATCAACTAGAGGCCCGATGCACGAAATTTGTGCAAGGGGCTTAGTCCTTGCAGCCCCGGCTTCATCCGGAAGGTTGTTCGACTGTCCGGTCTAATTAACATATTATGCTTTTATTATTATAGATGACTGAAGATTTATAAAGCTAAATGACTGGCCTGTAAAAATAAAATTAGGACAATCCCATATTTTTATTATTTTTGCATATCTTTATAACAGCATCTTCTTAAAACAACTTGTTATATTTGACTAATTAAGTAATATATAAAATATCTACTATTTTTCTCTGTTAAATGATGCCAAATCTAAAATGCAGTCTCCTACCTTATTAACATTAAAAATAGATGCAGTCGCTTACATCATTTTTTATCTCCACCTAAGGGTATGTGTCTATTCACTTTAGAGAGAGAGGAAGAGAGAGAGGAAATGAGAGATAAAAAGAGAAAGAGAGAGAAAGAGGGAGAGAGAAACATCGCGACCTGGGCATGTGCCCTGACCAGGAATCAAACCCAAAACCTTTTGGTGTACAGGACAACGCTTCAGCCAACTGAGTCACCCAGCCAGAGCACTGTTCAGTATATTCCCTTTGCATTTTAAATATTCCATTTTCTTCTAAATGTTTGCATACACAGATTTTTGTTTTTTATTGATTTTGAGAGAGAGAGAGAGCGAGAGAAATATCGATGTGAGAGAGAAACATTGATGGGTTGCCTCCCATACAAACCCTGACTGGAAATCAAACCCGAAACTAGGTGTGGGACCAGATCAGGGAATTGAACTCACAACCCTTTGGTGCATGGAATGCTCCAACCAACTGAGCCACCCACTCAAGGCTTCGCGTATTTTTAAACAGAAACCAAAGAATGTGCTAAGTGGACATTTTATAGGTACATATTGCAATGAACCTTAATTTTCTAGCTTCATGGAAAAGAGCTGTCATGACCTCTATTTATCTGACACAATGGAAGCATGTACACTGACATTTAATAATAATTGAGAGTTGCATATATCTACTCACTTTTCCCCTAATGCTATCCCATACATCACCAGGTTTAGATATTTACCAAATTCAAATCACAGCATGGCTTCTGGCAGCATAGCTTTACAACCTAGAGTAGCTAGTGGCATTATTAATCAAATTAGATCCACACATCATGCTTTGTTCACAAACAGGAGAGAAAGTGTGTCCACATTTATACAGAGAAAAATCACATCTATAATATCAACCAAGTCACACAGAACAGCGTGAATAAAGTACACAATCCACAAAATGCTCCTATACAATGAGTCAAATTCCTCTTAAGTGGTTTAGATAAATATAAAATTACTCTGAGGACCCTAATGCTTAGAGTGCCTGCCCATGGATTTGATTCCAGTCAAGGGCACGTACCTCAGTTGCAGGCTCCATCCCCGCCAGGGGTCCGGGCCCATGAGGGAGGCAAACAGTTGATGTTTTTCTCTCTCTCTCTGCCTCTCCCCCTCCCTTCCACTCTCTCTTAAAAATCAATGGGAGAAAATATCCTCAGGTGAGGATTAACAACAATAACAAAATTACTGAGGGGCTTACCACTGATCAAATGCAAGCATCATTTAATGTTAGCATGCCACTTAAGATGTGTCTCACTGTAAACATTTCAATCTAACAGCATTTATTATTCATCTGTCTGTCCTTCGGTCCATCCCATCCATCCATCCATCCATCCATTCCTGAAGTCAAACAGATGTATACTAATATACTGAATACCTCTTATGTGCCAGTCATTCTGCTAGGCCCTAGTTATATAAGTGTTTATAAGAGAGATATTTTATCCGTGAGGATTAACAACAATAACAAAATTACTGAGGGGCTTACCACTGATCAAATGCAAGCATCATTTAATGTTAGCATGCCATTTAAGATGTGTCTCACTGTAAACATTTTCAACCTAACAGCATTTATTATTCATCTATCTGTCTGTCCGTTGGTCTGTCCATCCATCCATCCATCCATCCATCCATCCATCCATCCCTGAAGTCAAACAGATGTATACTAGTATACTGAATACCGCTTATGTGCCAGTCATTCTGCTAGGCCCTGGTTATATAAATGTTTGTAAGAGAGATATTTTCTCTGATTAAAAGTTGCTCACACCCCAGTGGGAAAGACAGAAAAGAAATGAGTCAACAGACAAATAAGACAATTACAAGTTGTAATAAGCCTTAAGAAAGAAGCAAACAAAAGGCTGAAGTAGAGATCTACATTAACTATCACAGTCAAACAAGGCTGATCTGAAAAGAGAGCCTTTGGATGCCAAGGAGGCAGCTTTGCAAAGCAGAGGGACCTCTTTACAAGCAGAGGCACAGTCTGTGGCAAGAACCCGAGGGCAGGAAAGAGCTTGGAGCAGTTGGAGAAACTGAAGGAGGCACAGCACTCATTTTATTTACTCAACAAACAAATATGTGCATAATGCTTCACTAGCCTTTGGCTATGAGTTCTTTTTTTACCCTTGATTCAACAGAAAGCAACTGCCTTAATGAATTAAAGTAGAACATTGTGCTCAACCTTATATTCCTGGCTGACCTTCAGCTCCTGTAGAAATAGCACTTAAGAATACCGGAAAGAGCTTGGAGCAGTTGGAGAAACTGAAGGAGGCATAGCACTCATTTTATTTACTCAACAAATAAATATGTGCATAATGCTTCACTAGCCTTTGGCTGTAAGTTCTTTTTTTACCCTTGATTCAACAGAAAGCAACTGCCTTAATGAATTAAAGTAGAACACTGTGCTCAACCTTATATTCCTGGCTGACCTTCAGCTCTTGTAGAAATAGCACTTAAGAATACCTTACCAAATTGATTCCACCATTGAATAAAAGATAAAAGAATTTAAAATTGGGAAGGAAGATATATTTTCTACTTCAAAGAATCTTGAAAATCCACTTAACTATGCTTTGAAATTGCATGTCCTTTGTGTAAAGAGAAATGAATTAAATACTTTACAAGAAAGTTTCTATTCAGGCCTGAGTTCAGTTGGGCAAATAAAAATAACTGATAGCTGCCCTGCCAATGTGGCTCAGTGGTTGAGTGTGGACCCATGAAGTAGGAGGTCACAGTTCGATTCCAGTCAGGACACATGCCCTTGTAGGGCATGCAGGAAGCAGCCAATCAATGATTGTCTCTTATCATTGCTGTTTCTATCTCTCCCTCTCCCTTCCTATCTGAAATCAATAAAAATATGTATTAAAAATAATAAAAACTGATAGTTGTTCTACCATATTTCAAGTTAAATGTCTATAAAGAGCAAGAAAATGTGTTTAGCATGCAATCAGTATACTTAATGACTTAACTACAATTATCTAATGCTTAGTTGAAGAAAATATGCATCGTAAAACATGATCCATTTAATTACATTAAGTAATGTTTAAGCATTAAACATTAATGAGTAAATCATTACCTTGATAATGAAAGCAGTATCAATTACTTTAAATAAAGTGGTATTTATGCTGATTGCAGAATCTGGTCCCAAACTTGTACCAATTTATTTAACCCTAGCTATGCTATCTTTTAACCTCATGTGTGTGTTTGTATAAGTGCAAAGTAAATTTTTTGAAGTATCATTTTACAAAAAAATAGGAAAGGATCTATCACAATGGCATCAAGTTTCTTCCTCTGACCCTTAGACACCTCTCTTGAAAGATATAGTAATTCTGTAAAATATACACAAATACATAACAACATTGATCTAACTGATGTGATAGCCATTGAGTATAAACACTTTTCATAGCTATAAATCACTCCCGCAGATGCTAGCGAGATAACTTAAATCAGAGGTTAAGAAATGCCCAAGGAGTGAGTTAAATGCAGATTTCCAGTCTTCACTTCTAGAGATTCTGACTCATTAAGTCTAAAGTGGGGCCAAGAAATCTGCATTGACAACCACACATACATTTCAGATGCAGGAGGACAATCATTGGCCTGACCTTTGGGAAACACTGCCCTCTATGAACACCTCAACAAGAATGTTTAAGTACACATTGGCCTATTTGTTCTGGGATCTTATTGTCACAGAATGCTTACCATTTAACAAAATTCTACAGTCAAAATTATTGGTTCCCATTTGCTTTTGCTCCTGACAAGTCTGAGAAAGATTTGTCAGTTGTAGACAGTTCTACCTGAACTCGAAAGAACTGGTGAGTATCCCGCTGCTCAGATCAGATGACTAAACTCTCCATCCACACACGAGTAGAGTTGGAAAATCCTTACCTGGCTTTTCCCAAGGTCAGTGTTACAAGTTCCAAGTTTTGACCACCCATCAAAATAGTTTAATGTAGCACAGTGCATTTTGCACTCACTATTTAGCTTAAGTTTGCCAAATACAGTAAGGCAGATCATTTGAATATTGGAAATATGAATTGAGCATACAAAAATAGAAGTGTTTGACTTTAAAGAGGCCAGACCTGAGAGCACATGGCTAAATTTCAAAAGCATTAGCAGCACAGATGAAACTGAAAACAGAGTTCACATAGAGTTTACTGCAGATTCATTTTAAACTTTTTAAGTGTGGATGTATAAAAACATATTATGAGAAGATGTCTCTTTAATAGAAATATAAAATGAATGTAGATTTCCAGTACAGTCTATATTTAATAAGACACAATCTACTTGCTGACCACTTAGCAATAGAAATGAGGACTGCCTCTTTTTGTATCTTTATACTAAGGAAACATTTTATTTTAATTTGTAGTGGATTTTAGAAGAGTACACCATCATAGTTGATGATGAAGGGAGAGGAAACTGACCTGTACCTTCACTGGATTTATTCCTATTATATCATATTTGCTCCTTTCTTGCTACTTCAACCAAGCAGTCATGCAAAGTAAAAAAAAAAAAAAAAGACTTAGCGGTAAATTAAATTCCATGAAAAAAACTAGACATTAGTGTTGCTTCTCAATGTGTCCTTTAAAAGCCCCAGGACAGCTGATTCCAAACACTCAGGCAAATTGATGCCTGTCAGATGAAGTGCATAATGCTTGAGGACTCGGCCAGCTTTAAGCCCGGTTTGCCTTTGAATGATCCTTTCTAGTCACTCCCCGTCTTCTATATAATTAATAGCCACTCTCCCAAATCACATGCCAGTTAATGAGATGCAGATAAAGGCTTAGAGGTCTGTGCTGCAATTCAGTCTTAATGAAAGTCAATATCCTTTTGCCAAGAAAGCTCAGATCACATTTGGCTTTCTCCGATAATTAGGAGGGTTTTTATGAAACCAAATAGTAGCAGTGACTGGGAAATATTAGACTTTTGAAATAAATGCCATATTTAGCCTGTAAAAGCACAGCTTAGAAGTCATTTTTCAGAAATAAATTTGTTTTATTCTCTTCAAGGGGTATTTACAAGTAAACAAGATACACATATATGTGCACATCCATAATTTGCATGTCATATGAATACTTTCTATCAAGTATCATCACTTGAAAGTCATCTTTATTCTCATTTCTTGATTCTCCTTGTGTCAAATATTAACTCTTTAGACTGGTGTAAAAGGCCCTCTATTAACTGATTCCACCTTCCTTTAAACTTTTTTTCTCACCCTATATAAAAGGGATCTGGGAAGTTTAACACACTATCCTGTATAATCAGCCCCATTCGCATCCTTCTAAAACTGCACTTCATGCCCTAAAATGTTCTTTTGCTCCTTCCTACCAATATGCATCACAGGCCAAGCTTTCACTTGGAGTCCTACTTTCACTTGGAGTTCTACTTAGGATTTGCTCTGTGCTCGTTAATCCTGCCAGAGGGAGATGTCTAAACATGTGAGTACAGTGTTGCCCAGGAACCACGTTCCAGCTCTTTCTTGCATCCAAACGTCATCCTACAGGTTATGTTAAACAACCTGCAGGAGCCAGGGCCACTGTCTGTCCTCCCCAGGCCACTGCCACCTGAGTCAGGCAGAATTTTTGCAATAAATGTGATGTTATTCAGTCTCATTTAGGTAAATAAATTTATCTGAAGCAAGAGATAACATTTCCATTTTCCTCCCTCCCCTTTTTAATGATGAGAATACCATACTCATATAGGAGAATGAAAAATGAGGGGAGCTCTGAGGGAGGAAAATCCAGATTAAGATAGTTATACCAAAAAAACCCTGATTTTATTTCACTCATCTTTTATCACTTAATGTTTCAATTCAATTTCAATCTAATCCCCAAGTTTGAGAATGACTGTAAATTGCATTTTAAAAATTATTATGATGACACATTTGAAAGACTCTGGGCTTTTAAATATTTAAATTTTGAACAATTTTAACAAAAGATCATTGACTTTCAATTCTAAAATATAAAGAAAATTGAAATAAGGGAATCTAATAGTCTTAAGCTATTTCCTATCCTCATATATATGGAAGAAATATTTTGTTGGGCATGTGGAAATATACCCTGGGTCAGACCAACACCCAAATGACCACACCTTCAAAGAAGTTTATTAGAGTTTTGATGCTCCTACAAACTAAGACTGGAATCAAGCTGACTTCAAATAATCAGATTAGTTTTATATTTAATTAACATACAGGCAGTATTGCTTAGGAGTAAAGTACATTAAAACAAAGAATCTGTGAGAGAAGCCTATCATTTTTAAAAATATATATATATTATTGAATTTTTACAGATAGGAGGGGAGAGGGATAGAGATAATCGGATTAGTTTCGTATTTAATTAACATACAGGCAGTATTGCTTAGGAGTAAAGTATATTAAAACAGAGAATCTGTGAGAGAAGCCTATCATTTAAAAAATATATATATATTTTATTGAATTTTTACAGAGAGGAGGGGAGAGGGGTAGAGAATTAGAAACATCGATCAGCTGCCCTGCACACTCCCTACTGAGGATGTGCCCGCAACCAAGGTACATGCCCTTGACCAGAATCGAACCCGGGACCCCTCAGTCCGAAGGCCGACGCTTCATCCACTGAGCCAACCCAGTTAAGGCAGCCTATCATTTTTATTTTACAGATGAGGACCCAAGAGCAGTGGAGGAGTGAAGTCTGACTTTAAACATAAGGTCCTTTGATTATAAAAGGAATGCTTTTTCCATTACAACTCTGTCACTCTGAACTGGTTATATAAATAGAGGATGGTCAGAATCATTCATTTATTAACTTCTTAAGTTGCTTTTGACACAAGTAACACTAGACACGCTGAGACCCTACACAAGGAGTCCTTTGACTTTAGGTGTAAAATTACTTACAGTGTGCTCCGTGTAAGACAGGCAACGTGGTCACCAAGACAGAAAATGAAGTCAGGCATTGCCTCCCTTCCTATTGTTACTTTTTATTGCCATTTTCCTTTCCTTTTCAAGGCCAGAGCTAAACACATTTCAAGACAACTTATCCTCAAGAGTAAGGTAGAGTCTCTCCCTCAAGCAGCCACTGCATAAAACTGAAAATTTTTATGGAACTGAAAAAAAAACCAATTTACTAAAGAATCTTGGCTGAATTTGCAGGCTGTATACACTCCAAGCTGATGCGAGGTGAGTCTTTCAGTTGTGGTTCCTCTAAAATGTACTAAGCCTCAAATAAAAATATTTATTTATTGTTAAAATTGCATCATCTAATAACAACTTGTTATCCAACATAATGCTCGTAACTGCCCTATGACATGGGCGATGATTGCTCCCTTTTCATACAGAAGTTCAAGAGAGAGAAGGGTTATCAGGCAAGCAGGTGGCAGAGCCAGGATTCAAACTTGTGCCATGCGGCAAGTTCTACAGAATGACCCACGTACTTGCTGAGCAGGGCACTAAGAAACAAGACGCTGGTTACTGCCATTCACCATACATAACATTGTATTATGTACATGGCAGCAACTTGTGCCATGCGGCAAGTTCTACAGAATGACCCACATACTTGTTGAGCAGTGCACTAAGAAACAAGACGCTGATCACTGCATTCACCATACATAACACTGTATTATGTACATGGCAGTGGATAGTTTGCAAAGATAGATGTATTTGGATGAAGAGATTAAATAGAAGAAAAATATTCCATACTTGAGCTTTCACCACACAAACACGCCTCGAACTTTCAACAGCTGCTATTCTCCAACTGTTTGGTATTTCTAATACTTTAAAGAGAATTTTTCTTTAACAGCCTACAATACAATTACAGGATAACATCTGGAATAAGGCATGTTGTCAGAAATGTTAGGAAGACTCTTTACATCTTTGTAAGTGTGTACAGATCTCCCCTCATCAAAATATGTTTCTGCTGGATGGAATCCAGACTTTGAAATATGAGAAGAGTTAGTCAACTATTCCTCATCTAATAGCTTTTAAAACAAGAATTTAAGACTCTGATCTGACTAACTGAAATGTTTTTCTACCAGAAATTTTACAAGAAGCAAACAGTTTATGAACCAGTGTTTTATAATATCGGACAAAGACTCTGGTGACCCCCAAAGAGACATATTTTGCACTTCTTTTCTTACAGCTGCAGAGAATAATTACTGAAGAAGAAAATGTTTGACAAGTGTGGAAAGACAATTGCCTTACAGCAATTAATTATGTGTTAGAATTAGTAACCTACTATTCCAGGTTTCTTTTTGAAACCTGTCAATTACCTTGTTTCAATGAAAACTTTCTTCAACTACTCTCAAAAGCATTGCATCAATACACAGTGTATTTAAATGGAACAACCTCAAGGCTCACTACAACCTCAAAATAGCTTTTCATAACTAAAATTGAGAAGTCCACAAAGCAAGTGCACACAGTGTGTCTTTAACTGTCAGTTAAAGCTAACTTTTTGATGACCTACATGTGAAACAGATTGTACAATAGGTAAATATAACTTGGAAATCCTTCAGCAAAATGAAAAAACGTGGCATAGTGTCAGATGTTAAAGCTGGCTGTTATGGATGGGATGCTTGTGTCCCCAAAATTCATGTGTGGAAGCCTCAATTAGACGATAGTGAGAGATAATTAGGACACAAGGGTGGAGCCCTGAGGATGGGCCGGTGCCCTTACAGGAACAGACATAGAAGGTGGCTGTCAGCAAGCCAGGAATTACCACTAGGGACCAAGATGACCTGCACCTTGATCCTGGACTTCTAGCCTCTAGACCTGTGAGAAACAAATTTCTATCAGTGAAGCCACTAGTCTAACAGCAGCCCGAGTTACCTATGATACTGACTGGCAAAGTTCTTGGGAATGCATCTAGCCAAATCCTGCTTATTTTAAGATGACAAATCTAATTATTAAAGAGGTAACATCATTTGCCCAACGTCAAGTGCCTATGTTTACCAGAGGTTGACCAAAAACCTAATTTCTTATACCCATTTCAGAGCTTTATTTTATGAAATAATGTGTATCCACACCACTGCCCAATCTCTCGCCTCCTGAAATGCAAACTCCTCTTAAATCCAAGTCTTTGTTAACACACATACCCAAGAACTCAAACTAATGATGGAATTTGGAATAACAAAAAAAATTGTTTAAATTTGTTAAAAAAATAAATGTGTGCTGGGGTGCTGGAGGCATGAGGCAGTGTTGTCTGTCCTACCTATAGCTCTCTGTTGGGCCAGCTCTGATGAGGATATTGTCCTGGGCACCTATGACCATACTGCAGACACTATGGACATAGGGATGGGGTGGCTCCACTAGCCAATCACCCACAGAGGTGAAGGAGAAGGTCCTCCTCCCCCTTTTTGGTGATTCTAGCACCAACTCGTTGAGAGAGCCTCCACTGGCTCCCCAGCTCACTCAAAGGAAAAGCGACATCCTAACCGTGGATTCCAAGCCTGCAGCGGTCTGCTCCCACCCCAGTACCTCACTGATCTCATGCCCCTGTGCTTAGCTTTGCTCACTCCTCTCCCCGCCTCCCTGGCCATCTTGTTCAGCCTGTGAGTCCCCGGAGCGTCGGTTACCGTAAAGCCTTTGTACTTTCTCTGCCTGGACCACTCTTTCTTCAGGTCTCTCTGTACATGCTCCTCAGAGAGGGCTTTTCTTCAATTTACTTTATAGCACTTGCCAGCACTTGACATGGAATAATTAACTTGTTGGTTTGCTGCCTGTCTTTCTGTACTAAAATGTAAATCTAAGAGGGCTGAGATGTAGTTTTCTCATCTTGGGATTCTTAGCGCCTAAAACTCTTCCTGGCATATAATAAGCAATGACAATTTCGAACAAATAAGTTTAACAATACAAAACTTCTGTTAATGCTCTTAACATGTTTATGAAAATGGCACCCTAAAATTAAATTTTATTAGACAATGACCTATGTCAATTTGTGCTCTGCCTACAAAAGAATTAGTCCTAGGGTATTAGTATTAAACTTGCCCCTCGAATGCCAGTTCATTCACTCACTCATTCACACATTCAGAAGTGATTTATTGGGTCCCTGCTACGCACCAGACAGAGAGATGCAGGCAGCAGAGATGCAGCCGTGAACAAAGCAGACTTTTTAAAAAGAATCTCCTGTCACGAGCTTACATCCTATGAATTGCAAAAAAAAAAAAAAAATTGGTCACAATCCCAGTCACTTGCAGCTGATTAGATGAGAACTATAACTTTTAACTAAAAAGACATAGTTGCCACAGAAATTGATATCAGCAGAGATGGCTCCTGGCCCATGCAAGGCCTGGCAGCTTGATAGTTTCTTATACCTACCACCCATCCCCTAGCCTTTCTCTCTCTCTCCTCTCTCCTCTCTCCTCTCTCTCTCTCTCTCCTCTTATCACTGTATAACCACCAGCATTGACATCTATCTTTCAAAGTGCAGACAAGGAAATACTCAAAGGTAGTGCCCTGATGGCAAAGTAAGCTCAGCCCTGATTCCGATGACAGGGACTATCACCGTTCACTGCGCCTGGACTGGCTGTAAGGAGACACCAACACAGCATTCTCATGAAACTTGTAAAAAGGTTTTCAATTTTAAAAAATCAACAGTGTAAATTGGTAGAAATTAAAGTCTGTAAATGATTCAACTTCTATTTTTTGATAGCAGATGAACCATATTTCAAAAAAGATATCCATGTTTGAATGACAAATACACAGGGGGAGGAGGAAGAAAGATCAAGAATTCTTTACTTCTAGAGCTGTCTTCAGCCACAGCTCTAAAAGAAAAAAAGAGAGCAAATATGTATACCATGAGCAGCTTCATAGCACAAGAGGAGGAATACTACAGGGAGGAATACTCTTCATATTAATTTGAATTTTACACATACCAGAATTACTAATAACCTGTCTTATGTCAGTAATTAAGATTACTTCTAAAGTGATTAAAATTCTGTGCATACTATTCGCGGGGGGGGGGGGGCGGTGAGGGATGGAGGTGGTGATCATACTTAATAACTCCATCCCAGATTGTTAAATCATAGCCCTTAAAGTAAGGAGAGTTGAAGGCCTCACACCGTTTCCAGCTGGGAATCCCAGACAGAACAAAGACACATGCTATTGGCAGGAATGGCACGGGAGCTGTTGGAGTCTCCACGCTACACATGGATGCACACTTGGGCTTTGTTAGCCCCAGCTTCAAGGAAGGTTATAATTACTCCCTTCTCTTTCCTGGACCACTATGACCTTCTCCTACCTTCTCCCCAAGCTGGGCAGGAGCCTGACTGATGGGACAGGAGAGGCTGTGGCGGCAGTGTTGGGAATCCCACCTATGCAAGGACACAACCCCTCTCCTGCACCAACGCGCAGGTTCAGACTCCAACCAGACCAGCAGCAGGCACATCAGGCGCTCTTTTCTGGAAGCAGCTTCCAGCCCCCACAGAAAGCCAGGCCTCAGAGGAGCTGAACCTCACGCCCATCCTGCGTAGACGTCCCTATTGCCCACGAGGTGGGCCTGATGGGGAGGCTACCCTCCTTATCCATTCCTGATGGCACACAAGTTTGAGAGGTGAGGAGGGGGGAATAAATATTGTCATGACTCAGACATTTTTCATCACAAGTGACTTACAAGGGAGACACACACACACACACACTCACATACACACACACAGAAAAATCTTAGGGTTTTTCAAATTCTTAAAGGGAAAAAACACACCTGACATTATATAGGACTGAAGATCAGCTGAACCGATACCATAGAAGAAAATAAAAGTGTGTGTTTTCTGAGTCATATGACGTCTGTAACATTCAAATGATGACTAAGGGCAAGAAACACCAAGCAGAAGGTTGTAGACTCGGTTCAGTCCTGCTCTGGGCTTCATCCCAAACACAACTAAAAATAGGTTGATTTAACTGCTGAAAGAGGGCTGCATTGTGGAAACCAGCTGACAGTGGACTCCTCAATGTCATCTGCTAGTTATTTTCTCACAGCATCGCACTTCAGTAATATGTGAATAGTGCACACTGCGGCCAGAAGAGTGTTATATTTATACCCACCTTCCAAGGAGCAGCCCAGGAATTAGACGTGGCTGTTCATTCTGACTTTGAAATTCAAGTGTCATAATGAAATTGCAAACTTTCTTTTTGCTTCTTTGTCTAAACAAGAATTTTTAAAATGTGTGTTGTGAGCTATCAACCTCAGAAGTAGGTAAAAATGGGTTCATTAAAACGACACATATAGTAATGTATTTATAATAACTACAATCTACTTCCTTAACCTGAGAAATAAAATAAGGTCATACCTTTCTTAACAATCAATAGGATTCTAGCACAGAAGTCATCTCTCTCCATCACATTGTAGTTTGGGTCAATTCTGGTCATTCATTCTGGCTTCATGATGGAAGCTTGGCAGCTGCCTTGAGTTTTCTAGAAACCACCTTGAGGTTAGGAGAACCCCAGGAGTGGGACATACAGCACAAACCCCACCTGAAACTGGCTGCCTTGGCCTGGCTACCAACAGCCACAGCTGCTGTAACCTAGTTCACAACCCATGTGTTCTAACCTCTCATAGAGTCGATTTACCCTTCTCCATAACTGCGATAGTTCTAGATAATTCCTCTCTTTCTACTGGAGTTTTCATGCGAATTCAATCCTTGAAGCCAGAATTCTGCCACTGAGTTAATATGTGCAAAACAGCCAGCGTCCAAAAAGAAGAGGAAGCAGGACTCTTTTGCTTGAGCAGAGAGAGAAGGCTGGTGTGATTGGAGAACAGGGAGCATGGAGAGTGAGGCAGGGCTGTAAATGCAGGCAGGATTCCATCCATATGGGATCTTACCGGCCATGGAACAGAGTGTGGTTTTCATTTTGCTTGCTATGGGAAGTGACTAAAGAGTTTTAAGCAGAGGAGTGACAGGTCATATTTATACTCAGAAAAGATAAATACAGCTTCAAATTGGAGAGCAATCTTGAATTAGAAGTCTGTTGTAATCTCTGGTAACAGGTGATGCTAGCCTAGATGAGGGTGTTCAGAGGGGCTATGGAAAGAGGGAGATATTCTGGAGACCTTTAAGAAACAATGTCAGTAAGACTTGAATAGATTGAATTCAGGGAGTAAGAGAAGAAGAGATCTCGTGAATGGCTCATGTTTTATGTGCAGCTGGCTGGGAATGGTGCTATTTACTGAGATTAGAGGCTCAAAGGCAGGGGATGGTGTGGAAGGTCATGGGTTCAATCATAGAGTTATTGAGTCTGTCTTGATTGAAGTGATTCCTTTGAGATGAAGATGATATGGGAAAGAGAAGAGAGTAATTGATCATGGAGATCTTGTGAAAGAGTTGGGGATATAGGAAACAAAGCCCAGAGGAAGGGGTTGGTATAAATATAAGGCAGGACCCCTGTTATGTAACCAAGGGAAAAGTTGAAAGAATGTCTGTAGATATGGGTAGCTTCCTGGTTTGGGCTGAGGGAGCTGAGTTTCGATGTGATGACTTTCTTTTCTTTTGGATGGAAGAAAAAGAGTCATCTGTGGAGAATGGCATAGGAAATAAGAACCATGAAAGTAGAGAAGGTATAAAAATATTGAAAGTTTTTTTTAAACTACATTGACCAGAGAAACAAAGTACAGTTGTTGTACAAGTTAATGTCAGGTTGTGCTTTTATAAGAAAGTTTGAGCTTAAAGGGAGTTATGAAATAGAGTAAAGTTACTGAAATTATAGTCCAAGGTGTAAAGATACACACACACACACACACACACACACACACACACACACGAAAGGAAGAAAAGCAAAAACAAAACAAAACAAAAAGGGTAACAGAGAAAAAAGTAGGGAATAGTTGAATGATTATGCTGGGAAAAAAAACAAACAAAAACTGTGATTACAGAGGGACTATGTGTGGTAGTGCTGAAAATTAGGAACACAGAGGGATGAGTAAAGCCTGAAGTGTTTAGGGCTTCAGGTATCAGAGAAAAATCCCAGGGCTGAGTGATATTGTGTGGAGTATGTGCACATTTTACATGGAGGTGATCACAACTGACCATTGTTCTGTAAAAGGAGGAAATGATTTAAACTTTTATTCTCAAATGAAAGGGTTCAACTTGGACAGTTCAGACAATTTTTAAGAATAATTTTCTCTATTTTGCTATAGTTTCACATGCAAGTATTAGAAGAGATAATACACCAATGTGAACACATTTGTTATCCTCTCTCAATACAAACCCTTTTATCACTCGTACACCTCCCCTACTCTTACTGACTTTATATGTTACAATTAGGAAAGTCAGCATCTTGAGCAACTTTAGCTATGTCAGAAGTACTAAATTTAAAGAGGGAAGGAAGAAAGCAATTACCCCTTGCGGTGTATTCCATGCATTAGCTGTAATTTCCACTGCCCATTTTCTGAAAACTCACGTCTGTACCATTTATGGTGAAAAGCAAGTCAGACTTGCCACAGTCAACCAAACATTCCAATTCAAGTCACTCTGGGAAGAATTTCAACTCAGAACATGCTGTGGAAATTTTCTACTGGTTTGAGCATATCCACTGGTGGACAGAGTATTCAGAGAAGCTTAGAAAATAAATTATAATTTGATAATTCAGAACACTAGACTCAAAGTAAATTATTACCAGGGCATTCCTTTATGACACTCTTTCCTATTTATGCTAACATTGGGAGTAGGGTGTATACATAAAATGTGCCATAAAAATCTATTAGATAGATCCCAGGAAAAGAATAAACTATTTTACTTCTTAAACAATGAAACAAATGAATTATTTTAAAAGTAATAATTAGTATATAAAATAATTGATTTACTAAAACAATTCTGATGCAGAGTTTCACATTTACAAAAGCATCAGAGATTATTACATTGAAAGTTTTAAAACATCAAAAATAAATAAATCTAACAAAGCTAGAGTTGAAGTTAAATTACCTTTTTTATCATTTCCACTTTCTCATGTATTCAAGTAAAAGATCCAAATCCTTGCTCATCTCACTATAGTTGTCCATTTCAAGTAATAAAATCTATAAACTGATTTAAGTCGTTTCATTAAAAAATATCAACCCTTGAATTAATTCATTAAATATGTACCAAGTAATGAAATCACAACATCAACAGCCATTTTTAAGAATACGAGAAAATAAAATTTGAAGACACATTTTTCACCATGTTATTTTGGTCAAAAATCTTCAAAGATTATACAACATTTAAAAAATGAAAATTTATTCATTCATTCACGTGTTTTAGTGAGTATCTCCTATATGTCAAACATTAACCATCCCACTATGGACCAAAGCAGGTAAAGAAAGAGGCCGGAAACGCCAATAAATGCAGGGTAAGGACCACATTGGAAGGATGTGCCAAGAACAGAAGGAAGCTGGGCATATTGCTGTCTGTACAGTGGGAAAATTGCACTGAGGGGATCCCAGAGAAGTCATTTTAATTCCACCAAACTGCTGTCTATTGTCATAAAACCAGCAGGTCTATTTGGCGTTCTTGAGATTAGGGATTCCCTAAGGTTTGTGTGAACAACAGAACCAGAGTCAGAAATGCTGAACTCAACATGACTCAACTCTGGGGCCGTGAAATAATCACAAAAATATATCAGAGAAGTTTCAAAGTACTCTTAAGAAGTTTTTTAAAAAGGATATACTGTATGTCAATTACAATAACAGAAAAAAAAAACAAAAAAACAGTACTTAAACTGCTGTAGTCCTGTCTTGTCCATGGAGGATGCCAAAACCTCGAATAGTAATGAACGCCCATGTGTACGGTGTTTTTCCTACACATGCATACTGATGATAGTCTTTAACTTATAACTTAGGCATAATAAGAGACTAACAATAATTAATAATAAAACAGAATAATTATAATAATATCCTGTAATAAAAGTTATGTGAATGTAGTGTCATCAACTCTCTCTCTCTCTCTCTCTCTCTTTTTCTCAAAATCGCCTATTGTATTGTACTCACCTTTTTCCCTAAAGGAAGCATTTTACAGCTTCTCATTGGCAAATCCAAATTGCCAGCCTCACTGTTCTTGTACTCTGGGGCCATGATTAAATAAAATAAGGCTTACGTGAACACAGGCACCGCGATACCTTGACAGCAGACCTGATAACCAAGACTGTGACTAGATGACTAACAGGAGAGAGCGTCTCAGGGTGGAGACACAGGATAGGGGAATGATTCATGTCCAGGGCAGAATGGAGGGGCGGGGCATGGGATTTCATGTGCAATTTAAAATTTATAAATTATTTATTTCTGGAATTTTCCATCTAATATTTTTGGACTGCAGTTGACTGTAACTGAAACCATGGGAAGCAAAACCAAGCATAAGGAGGGACTACTATATAACAAAATGTACATAAAAAGCAAAACTGTGATTAAAGAAAGTTTCCAAATGTGTTATTGCTCTCAGTATCTTTCCCATGCTGGTGACAGGAATCTTAATGCAAATAAGTCTAAAAATGCTGTCTATGGAAACCACTTCTATTTATAATTTTACCTCTTTAGCTGCATATTCAAACTGAATCACAATAAGCTCAACTATCCCAAATCATAAATATGTTTATTGTTATTTTCCCCCTACTTAACAATATTGAAAATGACACATCTCATATTCTTTCACATGCAAATTAGGATTTTCTTTGCTCTACTGAGTTAAATATGAATATGAAAAAAGTAGAAAAGAGAGTATTTGTGTTCAAATCTTTTATCCATAACATCCAAATTTCAAGATGCAAACCATAATTCAAAATACAAACTCTAATCCCAGAGATAAATTTAGAAAATATGAAGGGTAAGCATCAACAAGTAACACATTATTATTGGAAAATGATGAGATTGGCATTGTTCCAATCATGTGACCAGTATTATTTACATAATTAAGAAACATGCAAACAACACCTAAGAAATATACAAAGTTAATTAGAAATTAAAATCTTGTTCATAACAAGATTAATAGCTAACATTAGCTATAATATTAGTACACAAGTCAGAATATGAAGCAAAGCATGGTAAGTCTCATGAGAGAGAGAGAAATAAGGTTGTAAGTAAAAGTGAGAGCACAATTCATTGGGATTCATCCAGGAGGACTTTACTAAAAGGGGCAAGATTCAAGCTGACTGAGTGCTGAAGAGGACTTTGCTATGTTTGGCCAATAATCAAGGGTAAGGACTCATTTATTTAAGCAAGTAGGGAAATATTGAGTACTGTGTTTTATTCTTTTGGGGATTAATCTTTACAAATTTCTTTGGCCATTCAAAAATGATCTCTCTCTAAAAGAAATTACTTCTCTATTTTCTTTTTAAAAGGGCACTGAACACAATTTAACATGGCGATTATATGACCTATTTTTCATAGTGTATGATTCCATCTTCTATTTACTTTTGTTCTCCAGAGGATTACCTACTTTTTACTATACCTCTTTTCCTTTTTATATTTTCTATGAATAAAAAACAACAACAGGAAAGCAACCTTGTTAGAAAAACAGGGAATCATAAAATTCATTGAAGTCCTCCATGGACATAGATAGACAACGGTATGGTGATTGCCAGAAGGAAGTTGGGGTAGGTGAGATAAAAGAAGGGAAAGGGGGGATAAATGGTGATGGAAGAAGACTTGACTTGGGGTGGTGAACACACAATACAATATGCAGATGATGTACAGTAGAATTGTACACCTGAAACCTGTATAATTTGATTAACCCATGTCACCCCAATAAATTCAATTTACAAAAAGAAATAAAGTTCATGATTTAAATTATATATATTATTGAAATCCAAGAGAGGAAGGGAGAGAGAGAAAGGGATAGAAAGATTAATGATGAGAGAGAATCATTGATTGGCCACCTCCTGTACACCCCATACTGGAGATCTAGCTGAGTCTGAAACCTGGGCACATGTCCTGACCAGGAATGGAACTGTGACCTCCTGGTTCATAGGTCAACACTCAACCACTGAGCCATGCTGGCCAGGGTAACGTTTATGATTTTTCTCTAAGGTTTTTGTGACAGATACTTTGGAATCTCAGCACTTTCTAAAAATTACTTTTAAATCTGTTTTGTAGGTTGAAAATAATTGACTCTTGTTAATAAGTAGGATTTCTCTGAATGTAGAAACAGCAGTAGAGTAAATTTTAATGGATAACAAAAATAATCCAGTTTATAAACATGTTAAAGCTTTCTAGTGCAGGCTAGGGGGTCATCCACTTGCCACCTCCTTGTTTGCCCATTCTCTCTAAGCAGCACCATTCCAGCGCTTCTAAGCCAGCACTTCTCCCTCACACACAGCTCCCTGCCATGCACTACTCCAGAGGGCTCAGCAGGGAGCAGGTCTAGTTGCACAACATTAGAGGAAACCCACACTGCCACCTTAGAGTAATCAACCAAAGCTTTCATTCAAATGTGGGCAGACAACCAAAAGTCACCAGATTTCCAAGGAAAATCAACAGCATGAGCACGAAAGGACAGGAAGATTGTGCTAATTAAGATACAAAAGAAACACACACAAACTAATAACACTCAAATACTCAAGAAGGGTATCATATCCATAAAAATAACTGGATGCTCTGAAAAAAAAAGCAACCTGAAACCCCTTTAGAAAGTCACAAGTTTGTCAATTTAAAAATCAATAGAAGGTGTGGAATAGAAATTTGAAAATATTGCTCAGGATGTATATTTGAGAAAGAGGAAACTATAAAAGATAAAACAGAGAGAATCAATACTGCAGATAAAAGATCTGACTAACAAGCATTAATTTCAGGAAATAAATGGGAAAAAAATGGAGCAGAGTAATGTGTCAGAGGAAGAACAGAGGGGGAAAATCCCAAATCTGAAGGACACAAGTATTTACATACAAATGAGTATGAACTTACCACACCTAGACACATTATAATTATCTTGCCATACAGTATATTCATATTCACATTTGCTCTTTCAATGGAGCCAAATAGGGCTCTTTTCATTGCCCTGAGCGAAGGGTAGCAGAAGAGAGTCAGACTGAATATAAAAATAAACCATTAGAACCAAAATGAAGATAAGAATATCATCAGTGCACACTATGAGAAAGGTCTTCTGGAAGGTCAGAGAGATGACTAATTGTTTAGTTGTCATCATCTGCTGAAGATTACATAAAATTACTAGATTTGATAAGTTAAAATGATAAGATTAAAAGATATTCTTAGAATACCTGTGTGTGTGCATACTAGTTTAATCGTTCTTGAATGGAGGTGGATTCTAAAAATTTTTCTCGAAGTTTCCCTGGCACTCTAACATACCTGAGTATTAAGCAGTATAGACATCACTGTTTCCTATTTATACTCTTCCAACTGTTTCTCAAAAATGTTAGTCACAGTGAAGACCTTATATGTTCTTTTTTGCACTAATGTTGCACACTTGAATTTATTGGAGATTTGACAAAAACCTGCATAATAATATTAACTCTCAAAATATGCAAAAGGCATTATAAAAACCAAAAATATTATATTCATTCTCATATTACCTTTTCTACCTGATCACATCCTATATAATAAAGAGGTAATATGCAAATTGACCATCACTCCAACACACAAGATGGCCGCCCCCATGTGGTCAAAGATGGCCAGCAGGGGAGGGCAGTTGTGGGCGATCAGGCCAGCAGGGGAGGGCAGTTAGGGGTGACGGGGCCTGCAGGGGAGGGAAGTTGGGGGGGACCAGGCCTGCAGGGGAAGGTAGTTAGGGGGAAAAAGGCCTGCAGGGGAGGGCAATTAGAGGTGACTGGGCCTACAGGGGAGGGCAGTTGGGAGCGACCAGGCCTGCAGGGGAGGGCAGTTGGGGGTGACCAGGCCAGCAGGGGAGGGCAGTTAGGGGTGACCAGGCCAGCAGAGGAACAGTTAGGTGTCGATCAGGCTGGCAGGGGAGCGGTTAGGGGCAGAAGCAGTTAGGGGCAATCAAGCAGGCAGGCAGGCAGGCAGGTGAGCGGTTGGGAGCCAGCAGTCCTGGATTGTGAGAGGGATGTCTGACTACCTGTGGGATCAGGCCTAAACTGGCAGTCGGACATCCCTTGAGGGGTCCCAAATTGGAGAGGGTGCAGGCTGGGCTGAGGGACAGCCCCCCCATCCTGCACGAATTTTGTGCACCAAGCCTCTAGTTTATGTATATAAATATGCGTTGCTTCAATAAAATTACTCATATAAATACCAATTATTAAACATTAAAAACAACTTACTAGTACACTAAGATGCTTCAGTATTTAATGTAACCCATATTTTATGTAAAATAGAACATTTCATATATTTTGTTTAAATGTACCTTTTTTAATTTAAAGAGAGTGTAGATTAATGCAGAATTATCTATGAACTTACACAATTTCAACCTAAACAAAAAGTTCACATAAATTTATAATTATGTTTGGAATGTTAGATTTAAAACATTTACTTTCAATATTATAATTTGATATTTTACCTTGACCTAACTTTGCATAATAATATCCTTGTCTGAATAAATCTTTTCTGGAAATATTTACTCCCCAAGTCCCCTAATCTGTCTTCAAACTTATTCTTTAGGAAGCAGATATGAAATAAAACAAATTTTTTCTCCAGAAAGCTCTATTTTTCTAGAACAAACAAAAAATTACTTCAACCATGCTACTTAACATCAGCCCACATACATAAAGATAAAAGAAACAACTGGTGAGCAAAATAGCTGTATTCATAAAGGTGAAAAATTCATCCCAGCACCTCCCTGTACCTCACCCAGCACCTCACCAAGTCGAGTTGTGCTTTTCTGACGCTATTTAAGTCACTGCTAAGTGTGGGAAGACTGTTAAAAATAGGTTTTGTGGCTTGAATAATATTTTTACAGTTTCACTTTTCTCAAAGTCTTGTTCTTTTTTCTCTGAGAGAGTCAGAGCCTTTTAGATCTACACGATTAAAAAATTTTAAAACTACCAGCCTGTTGATGAGTTTTTGAAAAAACTTACTGGCAAAGTTTCAGAGCTAGTGCTCAATGGCCAGCATTATTTTTCCTTAACAAGAACAGAAACTGAATAAAAAAGCCCACAGGCATTTTTACATGTCCTACCATCTGTAAGGTATTATGCTACATACTGTGAGGAATAAAAAAAAAAAAGTGACAAATGCTCAATTTTTATCTATCCGTCTCTTCTCTCATACTGTCCCAAATGAAAAACTCCATGACTCTCTTCTCTCTCTGTATCCTCAATATATAACAGTGTTTCTCAAATTTATCCAGACGAAAGTACCCTTAAGGGCAGAGGATATAGATTCATATCCTTAGGGATTGATGGTATATGCTTAATGCCTAAAAATAATTTCTTTTATTAAACTTACAAATTCCTATAAATTAGGTGCTTAGTGGGTTTTTTTTCTTTATTGATTAAGGTATTCCATATGTGTCCTTATCCCTCCATTGCTTCCCCCACACTCATGTCCTCACCCCCCTGGTGTCTGTGTCCATTAGGCTTATATGCATGCATACAAGTCCTTTGGTTGATCTCTCCCCCTTACCCCTGCCCTCCCCTACCTTCCCTCTGAGGTCTGACAGTCTGATCAATGCTTCTCTGTCTCTGGATCTGTTTTTGTTCATCAGTTTATGTTGTTCATTATATTCCACAAATGAGTGAGATCATGTGATATTTACCTCTGATTGGCTTATTTCGCTTAGCATAATGCTCTCCAGTTCCATCCATGCTGTTGCAAATGGTAAGAATTCCTTTTTTTACCGCAGCATAGTATTCCATCGTGTAGATGTACCACCATTTTTTAATCCACTCATCTGCTGATGGGCACTTAGGCTGTTTCCAAGTCTTCGCTATGGTGAATTGTGCTGCTATGAACATAGGGGTGCATATATCCTTTCTGATTGGTGTTTCTAGTTTCTTGGGATATATTCCTAGAATTGCGATCACTGGGTCAAATGGGAGTTCCATTTTTAGTTTTTTGAGGAAACCCCATACTGTTTTCCACAGTGGCTGCACCAGTCTGCATTCCCACCAGCAGTGCACGAGGGTTCCTTTTTCTCTGTCATTTGTTGATTTGTTGATGATAACCATTCTGACAGGTGTGAGATGGTACCGCATTGTCGTTTTGATTTGCATCTCTTGGATGTTTTGTTAAGTTGTATGAGTTCCCTGTAAATGTTGGAGATTAAACCCTTATTGGTGATAACATTGGCAAATATGTTCTCCCATGCAGTGGGCCTTCTTGTTGTTTTGTTGATGGTTTCTTTTGCTGTGCAGAAGCTTTTTATTTTGATGTAGTGCCATTTGTTTATTTTCTCTTTAGTTTCTATTGCCCTAGGAGCTGTATAGGTGAAGATATTGCTTCGGAATATGTCTGAGATTTTGCTGCCTGTGGATTCCTCTAATATTTTTATGGTTTCCCGTCTTATGTTTAAGTCCTTAACATAACTTTATTTCATTATAGCTTTTTTCGTCCTTAAAACTTCAAGCAAAGCTGCGACTTCAAGAAGCTGTGCCATTTTTATCCTGTGGCTTTTCTTGGGGTGCCCAGGCCAATTTGAAAAGAACAGACTAGCGATTTGTGTTTCAGCTTCCTCCCAGCAGGCGCATGTGCCATGTGCCACGTTCTTCCTGCCCGTCTCCAAGTGCCCATCCTCACCTACAAAACCCAGGGCAGTGGCTCACAGAGGCTGCGGGATGATTCACTGACTGTGGATATGGGAGTAATCAGATATTTAAGTAGACATCTGTTTTTACTGAAGCCCAACATTTCCAATTCAGTTAATTTGGGGAGACAAATTCAAAGAAATAAACAGAAAATAACAGATTTCTTACCAGGGAATATTAGTGTACTAAAATTACCATTTGACATCAGCATTTGCTTAATAAATGACAATTTTCTTAATTGTGCTGTGTCGTTCATTTTGTATTCAAAAAGCCATTGTTTGGTCTAAAATATGAACACACGCATTGTGAAGGGTACAGAGAAAGGAGACTTTTTGTTCCCTTGACCTGTGTATAGTGTGACTTGGTAAGAGGCATGCATTACTTCTGTAATGAAAAAAAGAAAAACTATACAACCTGGAATCTCCATCTGTAAACAGGATACATTTGTTTTCACGTAACACTTTCAACAGTGTTTTGATCTAAAAATTTAGATCAAACAGTTCAAAATGCTAAATTAATTTCACTGTTCCAAATGAATGGACGGAAGGCCCATAGGCAATTTATAAGACCATCTTCCTACATAGCGTGTAGTTCTGTTTAAGGAAATTAAAACAGAGCTCTTCCTTGTTATCTTACACTACCAGTCTAGTGCAGCTGTGTTCCAAATGAATGGACGGAAGGCCCATAGGCAATTTCTAAGACCATCTTCCTACATAGCCTGTAGTTCTGTTTAAGGAAATTAAAACAGAGCTCTTCTTGTTATCTTACACTACCAGTCTAGTGCAGCTCGTCTTCTCCCTTGTCCTCACCTCTGCCAGCAAACTACCTGGGTATTTAGATGAGTCACTTATCTTGGTCCAAGAAAGGAGACCTCTGGGTTAGAGATGCTGACTCTTCCTCATATTAATTTCAGCTGGCCCTTTCCCAAACTGCACAGGAAAGAGAGATTGTAGACTAAGTGTTGATACCAAGAGGAAAATAATAGTTCTGTGACTATTGCTTACCACTTTCCAAGAGGAAACCCTAAGTTTAAGAATCCTGGAAGAGCTATCATTAGAAAAGAGATTTAGCATTGAATAGTAGACAGATATTCATAGAAAGCAACGTCATTGCAACTCTCATATATGTGTGTTCCCCAGTTCTGTGCAACCTGCCTAGCATTCATCTAATTTTGTGAGATTTCCAGTTAACATCTTCCAAATTTTATGACAATGTTTCATAGTTGACCCCCTAAACCTCACTTTTATAGTGGCAAGCCACAAACATGGCAAACCATCAACAACTGAATGAACATTAATTTAGCAATATTTTAGTGTCACAATTGTTTTGCAATTTATATAGGGCACGGGGTGCTTTTGAGTCCAGATGATCACCATTTGATGAAGCAATTCCTCCAGCATTTTCTTCTTTTTGAACTACTTCAAAACCTTTTTCCCAGTGGACATTGTTGATGTTTAATCTTCATTATGGTTTTAATGCACTATATCTATACCCTTCGCTCATGATAATGAAGAGTCCTATTTGGCTCCAATGAAAGAGTAAACATGGATATAAATATACACAGTGCATGGCAAGACCTTATAACGATGTTATCCAGAAAATCCATAATCTCTCCATGTGTCATTATATATTTTCAATTTTCAGCAAAACAAAAATACAATAACTTGTGAAGAGAACTTGCAGACCCATAAGAATGCAACTATTGATTCCTTGAAGTCCAAGAAAGGACCCTAAGGGAAACTTTCCATTGGTGGCAGGATAAACATAAGGCTCAAATGAAGCTAATCTGTAAACTGTTATCCATTCAATCAGCAACATGCCCTAAGTGAAGAAAACGGTAGATAAAGTTCTACCTCCCAAATCCATCATCAAATAAAAGATTATTGTAAAGTATCAGTTTTCTTTACCTGTAAAATGGGGATAAAAATACATACCCTCGGGGTTATTGCAGAAACTAAATAAGTTAATATATGTCATGTTATCCATGGTGTCTGGTTCAATAAATGTGAATACCTTCTTTTATTCCAGCTAATGAAAAATAAACTTTAAAATAATAATAATTATTTGAGAAGAGGTTAGACCAGTGAATACAGCTTAATAATCAGTATGACTTCAAGTTCCACAAATAACTGAGGCATGGCACCTCTTTTTGAAGAGCTTAAGTGGGGATGAGACAGAAAACAAAAAGGGAATAAAAAAGCAAGAGAGAGCTCGAGCTCTAAATGAAGGAAGATATTTCCTCCGAGGGCAAAAAGGAAAACGTCAAGGAAAATGTGGTTATTTAGGTAGCCCTTAAAAGACAGTCTACATAAATGGGAGAGGAGAGAGTGCCAGACTCAGGAAACAACATGAGTAAAATCACAGTGTCAGAAAAGTATAAGAGATGCTGAGGATAACAGGGAGTATATGGCCACAATGCAGCGTATATGAGGCAACAAGAGGGTGGAACTAAGTAAGCTATGAAGTTGGTAGTTTAAGACTCTGCATGCCACATACATTTTAATTTTTTTTCTCAACTTTCATCATTTATATTCCATTCTTATGTTTGAGGAATCCCCCATTTTATATATGTCAAAGAAACAAAAAATTGGACATGGTCACGTTCCTAACCTTTCTTAGAGCTGGGGTGCGGAAATCTGACCTAGGAATTCCCCACCAGGCCCACCTGATCCAGGAAGCCAGTGACATGAAGAAGCATAAACAGTGCAGGTTGCTGGCCGGCCAGGGTGGAGGCTCTAAGGCAGCTACAGCTGATCTCCTGTAGCTCCGGGGGCAGTGCCTGCGGTATGTGCAGCCACGGTGACGCCTGACATCACACCAGATGGGGGTTGGAGCATAATTCTGGGCTCTGGCAGCCTGGCCTCAACCTGGGTCTCAGGTTCCACCAGAATTCTGTGAACTGCCCAAAATCCTTTAATAAGTCTCCTCTGTATAAATTAGCCAGAGGTGGTGCTTTGCTTTCAACCAAAAATCCTGACCCATAAGCCATGCAAAAGTGTTTGACCTTTATTTTGTAGGATATGTAGAACCAAAAGTCAATTAGAGGCAAATTCATTTTCTCCAAATGTAGGTTTTGTTTTAGAAGTGTCCTTTTTCTCTTCTAAAGAATTTTATAAACTTATCAAATTTTCCTAAAATTTTACATAAGGACACACGTATTATTTAATTACAATATAAAATAGATTCTCTTTTAATTAGTACTTTGCTAGAGCTCTGAAATCCTGAATTTTTTTAAACCTCCAAGTTATTTATTTTTTTCCAAAAGTTGCCTTCCAAATCAACAAATAAAAAGTTGTCATAGATGTAAAAATCCTCAACAAAATATTAGCAAACTGAATGCAGCAATACATTAAAAAAATCATACACCATGATCAAGTGGCATTTATTACTGGGTGCAAGGTTTGTACAATATCCATTAACATGATATACCACATAAACAAAATGAAGGGCAAAAATCATGTGATCATATCAATAGATGAAAAAAACACATTCGACAAAATCCAGCACCCACTTATGACAAAAACTCTCAGTAAAGTGGGAATAGAGGTATCATACCTCAACATAATAAAGGCCATATATGACAAACCCACAGCTAACATCATACTCAATGAGGAAACTAAAGGCATTTTCCCTTAAGATCAGGAACAAGACAGGGATGTCCATTCTCACCACACTTATTCAACATATTAATTAAAGTCCTAGCCACAGCAATCAGACAAGAAAAAGAAATAAAAGTCATCAAATTGGAAAGGAAGAAGAAAACTGTCATTTACAGATGACATGATACTAAACAGAGAAACCTAAAGATTCTACCCAACAGTAAAGTGGGAATAGAGGTATCATACCTCAACATAATAAAGGCCATATATGACAAACCCACAGCTAACATCATACTCAATGAGGAAACTAAAGGCATTTTCCCTTAAGATCAGGAACAAGACAGGGATGTCCATTCTCACCACACTTATTCAACATATTAATTAAAGTCCTAGCCACAGCAATCAGGCAAGAAAAAGAAATAAAAGTCATCAAATTGGGAAGGAAGAAGAAAACTGTCATTTACAGATGACATGATACTAAACAGAGAAACCTAAAGATTCTACCCAAAAAAAAACTATTAGAACTAATAAATGAATTCAGTAAAGTAGCAGGATACAAATAAATATTCAGAAAAATCAGTTGCATTAAAAAATTTTTTCCAATTACAGTTTACATTCAATATTACTCTGTATTAGTTTTGGATGTACAGCATAGTAGTTAGAAAATCATGGGGTTAATGGGGAAAAAAGGAGACATCTGTAATACTTTCAACAATAAAGATTAAAAAAAGATACACATGATTAAAAAAAGAAAATCATATTCTTTACAGGGTTCCCCTGATGTTTCAAGTACCCACTTGGTCCATACATAATTATTATGATGTTATTGACTATATTCCCTATACAGTGGAATATTACTCGATCAAAAAAAAAAAAAGAATGAAATCTTACCTTTGGTGACAGCATGGATGGACCTAGAGGATATTATGCTAAGTTTAATATCAGACAGAGAAAGACAAATACCATATGATTTCATTTATATGTGGAA